>NW_028278162.1:600000-773016 GCF_059751315.1 Micrasema longulum | reverse complement strand
TATACGTTCTTTCTATGGAAATAATATTCTTGAGTATTGACAAAATAAGAAACTATTAAATTTTGCCAGAATTGGAACAGTAGATAATATTTAAGACTTTAGGCGTGTTTTCGTTTCAGAAATAGGAAGGAAACACTTTTTGGATATATATACAATAGACAGACAATTGACATGGAAAATTAATATTAACAATTTAATTAGTAAAGTGGCGACTTTATCGTGTCTATTCTTTAAAATCAAAAACTTTGTTCCAATAAAAAAAAAAATATATGTATGAAGCCTATGTAAAAACAAAAATATGTCATGTGCAACTACATAGGGGAACAGGAAATCAAAATGACATAAACAGACTACAAAGACAGCAAAATACAATATTAAAGTTAGTATATGACCTTCCTATCTAACAGCAACTAAAGAACTTTTTGAACAAACTAAACAATTAAATGTAACTGAACTCTTTAAACTAGAAACTTAAAATTTATTCATAAATAGCCACTGATGTAATTGTAGACGAAGAATTAAAACTTTAAAAAAACTGTAGTAAACATGAACACAATACGAGAATATCAGAAAAATATCACATAAAATCTCTTAAAACGAGTAAACGACAATTGAGACTAATAAACCATGGACTGAAATTAACCAATAAACTACCAGACAAAACTAAACAAAAGACTTAGACAACCTTTACAAAAGATGTTAAAAATATTATTATTAACAGTAGAATGTGAATTTTAAAAGTGAAAATATTTGTTAAATGTATGTAACCCGAAAGGGTTTATCAATGAAAATTAAATTTAAATTATTATTTTTTTTTAAAATAAATACTTACATTCTTATGATTTACCTAAAAATTTCAACGAATCGGAAATAACTCACTAGTAGAAAATGGCAATCAAGTGGTAGCAGAGTGGAGTTCGAACCACGGACCCCTGATCCGTGAGTTCGGACCACAACCGGTTCAAAAGGACAAATAAAGAGAAAAAAATCTCAAAGTAATAATTCACTAGAGAAGCCCATAAGCTCTATTGCATAAAAAAACGTTTCATATTTTTTGTTTGGTTTTTAGTTATACAACAAACGTGTAACAGGCGGTTCGGTTTTCACTTATAATTATCGACCCGAGTACCTACGACCCGTTGTATTACTGTAATATGTAGCTTACTCCGTAATTAAAAATCATCGAATGGTTTTTCTCCGCAAGGCAGACTCTAGCCAGTGGCGTGTTCTGTAAGAAAAAAAAATATCAATACGTAATAATTCAGTTTATTGTGTTTTTTTTGTGTTTATTGTGTTTACATGTACGAAAAATAGAATAAGTAAATTTTTTTTTTCAAAATATGTTAAATTAGAAGTTATCGACGAAGATGCCAGAAATTTTCGTACAAATAAACACATTTTCGTATATAAATATCGATTTTACCGTCTCGATATGTACCGGTGGAGATACCGTTCGTAATCGCAGTCACGGACAAATTATTTGTACTGTCAGAGAGTAAAAGGAGCATGACAGTATAATATGCAAAAATAAGGACACAAAAAAAAAAAAAAAAATTCCAATTCAACAATGTTTTAAGTAAGTCCAAATGTTTGGAGACAGGCTGGATTTTCTCCCTTATTATTATTTAGATTAGTTAGTAGTTTAATAGTTATTTAGATCTAAGTCATTGGCTGCTCACTATTCTGCCTATGTTTAAACATCCACATTTCCTTGACTCTTCCATGTGTTGACTTTTGTGAAGTAAAATATCTGAAAGCTTTATCGTGTGGGTGAGATTCATCCGGCTGAACCAATTCACCTACTAATTATTCCAATTTTTATACCTTTTCTTTTATCTGTAAGCTAATTCATCACATGGCAAATGTTACACAGTGTGTAAAGTGGCCACTCAAACCAGCCAATGACAGGTCATAAGATCTGTTAACATTTTTATTTGAATTTATTATATTTACTTTCTAAAATGGACGAATGAAGTGCTGAAAAGATGAAAATTTTTTGTTCCCATTCATTTCGTGGTAGTTTCATTTTAGGGATGTGACGCAATCATTTCTCCAGGATACGAAGAGTAGGCGGGAAAGGGGAGGTTCAAGGAGACATTTTTCATCCTAACAAAGAATGCCCAATCATAAAGGGCTTGGGATTGAAGCTTGATCTGATCGGATGACCGAATTTTGAAAGGAAAATCGAATATGAAAAATTACAAAAACGAGGCAGTTATTGCTGTTACTTCTCTTAACCCTAAAAAGATAACCTTGCGTCGAATCGACGTTATCAATTCTGATCTTCTTTATAGTTTACTCGTATATGGCGCCACTGCGTTTGCCGTTTCTGCCAACTCAGTCGACACTCATAGCTTGCAGAAGACACCCGTGCCGCTCAGGTTAAAATACTACTTTAGTGAATATATACCAACCGTACGTCGAAGTGAAGTATGGTTATCATTCGTGTGCTATAAAATATTTACAATAAGCTTCCCAAACAAATTAAGGAAATAAATTTGCAAGAGTTGCAAAAGTGTTTATAATTAATAAATGTTTCTATGGTATTGAAAAAAATGGAATGAAAATAATGTAGCAATAGACACCATAACTTAAAAAATGTTTTCACTGTTTGTGTTTTCTTAACTTTTTATTTACTTATTGTTTTTATTTTATTATTTAAATTCTATTTTTATTTTATTTGTTTTTGATCGGGCTGTAACAAACTTCTAGTGGCAATAAGTCCACCACTTAACCGTGTATACATTTTTTTTGTATTTATCGCATTATATATCATATTATTTTATGCTTAATAATAATAATATATCTTTATTATTACTATTATTAATATGGTTATCTTTCTATGATTAAAAAGCAAAATGAATATAAAATATATTTTTATTTTAAAAATTACAAAAAGTTGATTTTAAAAAGTTTACATTAAAAATAATTACGACACTGAAAGCGAGATCTTATTTTTTTTTTGTTTTTTATAGGCAGCTCCTCATCATTTTAGAAGTGCAGTCGGTGGTCATAATGCGTGACTCCAAAATGATGTGATTTTGCCGTTTTGTATATGCTCATATAAATAAAAAAAATAATAGTACACAGAATTTTTTTATTTTATTTTTAATACTTTGATAGTTATATCATTTACATCTTAAAAATATCTTTTTAAATTCTATTTTTATTTTATTTGTTTTTGATCAGGCTGTTACAAACTTCTAGTGGCAATAAGTCCGCCACTTAACCGTGTATAATTTTTTTTTGTATTTATCGCATTATATATTATATTATTTTATGCTTAATAATAATATATCTTTATAATTACTATTATGAATATGGTTATCCTTCTATGTTTAAAAAGCAAAACGAATAAAAAATGTATTTTATATTTTAAAAATTACAAAAAGTTGATTTAAAAAAGTTTGTATTTAAAATAATTATGACTCTGAAGGCGAGATCTTAATGTTTTTTTATGTTTTTTCATAGGCGGCTCTTTGGCATTTTAGAAGTGCAGTCGGTGGTCATAATGCGTGCCGTCAAAATGATGTGATTTTGCGTTTCGTATATTCTCATTTTTTTAATACTTTGATAGTTATATCATTTAAATCTTAATAATTCACTCTAAATATACAACATATCTTTAACGTTATTACCGACTTGCAAAAATACCCTATCGGGTGCAGATAAGAAGAAGAGAGAATTTTACAAACATTTTCTAAAAACATACTTTTTAGTTCGTCAATTTCGTTTGAATGACTTCATCCGATTTGAACTCATTTCTTTGATAAATCTGGACGATATAATATAATACAAGCTCTTCAATATATTTTCCCAATTATTGTTAGTATCAATAGAAAAGTCCCCCGCGATTTACCTTCCCGAGTCTGGGATTTTCCACCCCCCAACCCCCGCCCCTATCCTATATTTACATTGGTTACAGAACATCTACCAAAGGTGAGGAACGCCGTCCCCTGGGAGGGCTAAAGGGATATTAAAGAAATGGGGTTAACGATATAATGTATTATTAAAAGGAAAACATTTTCATTCTCATAAGGATTAAATTTATCGTATACTTTGCAAAGAATTCCAAAATATTTCATTCACCTTATTTTTCTTTCGCGGAATAAACTTGGTATACGTGATCATAAAAGGTGTTCCTGATTCTATTGATAAAAACACAATAAAAAAAACTAATTTTTCTAATTAGTAAATTAACTGTTATTCAATTAAGTTTATATATTATTTGTACTGTCAAGTAAAAATCTTTGAATGGAATATGGAATTCTAAGCATTTAAAGGCTTATGACCTGGTTTAATTGGCCACTTAGCACACTGTGTAACGTTTTCCTATGCTTGTACATCCACATTTCTTCAATTCTTCCGTTGTTAATGTACGTGAAGTTAAAGAGCTAAAACCTTTTTTGGCGTGGGTAAGATTCAGCTGACTGAATTATTTTACCTGCATACTAACAAAGCCCGAGAATATATTTTTATACTTCTTGGACCAGCAGGTTTATTCTGTCACAATTTCGTTTCGTAAGTTCGTTCGTTCCTCATATATCCATCCAACTCTAACTCAATCAAAATATAATATTTCGCTCTTGTTTTCTCGCACACGATACAAATGAATTAACGAAACGAATTAGTTACAAAATAAGGCCACAGTTGGGTTTATCAACAGTACGTCGTTCCTGCGTTGACAATATCTGTTAAGTGAACTTTCTTTTTCAAAGGTTTTTTATTTATTTCTCATAAAGTATACTATTTTGTTAAAATAAAAACGATATTAATAAAAACATATGAATTAAAATAAAGTGATTTTTTGTTTTGTTATCAGTAAAAAAATATGTAAAAATAGTCCATCCTCAAAAGGTACAATGTTTTATCAATCTCGTGAACAATTTTTTAATAGAACATACACTTAACATGATATAAAGAACATTTTAGAAAAGGGAATATAGAAATCTAGGCATCTACAGGGCTTATGACCTGTCATTGGCTGGTTTAAATTGCTACTTTACACACTGTGTAACATTCACCATTCTGCCTATATTTAAACTATATTTATTAAGGAAATCATACAGTCTTTATATAAATACAAGGTACAAAAGAACAATTAAAAAAAGTAAGACCAATTACAGATTTCACATTAATTTATAATAAATGCAGGAGGAGAGGAGAAAAAATAATTACATTCTAAAAAAATATAAATATATTAAATATAAATGTTAAATAAAAAGTACATAAAAGGGAGAAGACGTTGTATAGCTCCAACTATACTTTCCTCCCCTCTCTCTACTTCCATGAACATTTATATTTTTTAGTAAAAATTCACAACCAACGATAATTAATTATATGCAGGTTGTAAATTTGAATATGTAAAAATTAAGAGTTGAAATTAAAAGTTAAAATTTAAATTTAAAATTAAAATTAAAAGTTAAAATTAAAATTAAACGTTAAAATTAAAATTAAAAATAGTTAAAACTAAAAGATAAAAAATTCTAAATTAAAAGTTAGGCTGGAGATAAATTTAAAATGTCTTTAACATATCTGATAAAAATATAGTATTTACAGTGTAATATGTCAATGTCACTGAAACTGTCATTGTAGGTAATCTGTATTCTTTGAAGAGTGTTATTTTTCATTTAATTAATCATCGAGTTAGGAATGTCGAAGATTACAGATTGACGAGTTCTACGGACAGGGATTCGATATGAAATGCTCCTAACAATTTCTGGGCTTTCAATTAAGTTATTGAGAATTTCATAGAGAAAGCTCGTGTCCATATTCCTTAAATTCTTCCATCCCGCTGAAAAAATATTGCCGGTGGAATTCATCTGAATAAATTATTTCGCTTACATACTAGGCAACGCCATTAACAGCTCCCTAGGGGGTTAAATCCAGTCATGGTCTACCAAAATTTGGACAAACACAAAACATTGTTTAATACGCTTGTTTGACTTGTGCTTAATATATAAGAAGAACATTGGTTTATTATTATTGTTATGGATTCGTAATATAATATACCTTAAGAGCGCTTTTGGATTATAATTTTTCATGCGTGATTTGTTTTAATATGTGTATAAATAAAAATAAGAATACTTAAGAGATATCACCGACGCAACGACGATATTGAGTTTGTCCAAATGCTTGCAGAGAAGCACTGGATTTCGACCCCAAGGGTGTTATTAAGATTAACATATTAAAACACAGAGAAGGGGAACATTTTTAAAAAGGGAATGTGGAAGTCAAGGCATTTACAGGGCTTATAAACCGTCATTGGATGGTTAATTTGACTACTTGGCACACTGTATAACATTCACCGTTCACGGCCAATGTTTGAACATCCACACTTCTTCAGTTCTTATATAAGTTGATTCTTGCGAAGTTAAATAGCTTAAACCTTTATTTGAATCAATGTATTTTATCAGTTTTAATGACATAACTGTAAATTAAGCATTTGACATATTATTTATTTTATTTGATTACAATTTTTTTAAATATTAAATATTAAAAATATGGTTGATAAATCAAATATAATCGTTTATAAAATCAATTCAGCAAACATACATTTTTGTATTCGAAGCTTTACGTTTAAAATAAAATCTGCTTTTTCGGCGGATTAGATTAAATCTCTAGAAAAGAATTTCAGAAGAAAACATAACAAATTTTGTATACAGGAAATACGATTAGGCTTCAGATCAGAATCCTTAATGGAAAAAACACATTTAGAATCGATTTTAGATACCTTTCTGTTACCTTTTATATTTTCGTCCTACTGCTGGTATTTTTTAAAATATACTTTAAACACCGTTATTATTTTTCTATAATAGATCGATCTTTTACCTTTTTTCAATAATGTTAATCATTTATTTTATTTTATTTATCTACGGTAAGCTTACATAATATTTACATAAAGTATTTATATAAAATAATCCAATGAAATTATATCGTATTAATTAATATATCTAAGTTTTTTCTTTGAAAAAATACATACACATGTGCCATTGTTAATAAGCCTTAATAAATTAAATAAAGAGTACTAATAATTAATTATAATACAATTAATGTTAATGTTTTAAGTCCTATGTTACTTCCATATTCAACTTAATAAAATCACTGATGAGATAAGTGTTTTATATATATATATATATGTTTCCCGTGTCCAGTGAGAATGAAGAATACAGAAATATTTATGAAATAGAATAAAAACTCTGGACGAGTGTTTTAGACTCAACGGTTTCACTCGGGTAGAAATTCCAAAAAAGGAAATCGGGTGAAGATTATTCTGCCTCATGATGTGATTTGCACAGTAATATTTCATGCGTAATATATTTCATATAATCCTTGCATAATACATTTTTCCTTCGTGACATAATGTTTAAGGAACGCTCCGATTGGAGAACGAATAAAGTGGTCTATGCACCAATGCGACTGGGTGCGAATAGGGAAATGATGATTATGTTAAGCCGTATAAGTAATTGAAACATTACAATTTTATGGTGTAAAAAGTAATTGGTTAAAAAAATATTGAAATCCTGGAAAAACATTTTTCTTAATTGAAATTCCGTGCGAAGGCGTGATTGGATCAAGTAATTTGGGAGTTTTCGTCAGGATTGAAGATTGGCTTTATCATTATCTCATCTTGGCCTTTTTCAGGACTTTTAAGTATTGCAGAAGGGTGGGGGGGGCAGAGCCTTACAACCGTCAGCTGCCTCGTCCAATTATTCAACATCAAGGAAACCAACTGACAGCCGAGTTACATCGAACCCGTCTAACTTAATTGTAATTTAACAGAGAGGCTAATTTTCTTTCTGCTGAAGAATTTTTTTTTTATAAACCCTACGGGTTACATACATTTAACAAAATATTGAATTCGTATTTTTTTAAGAGAAAAGGCCAAAAAGATTTATGTACTAGCAAAGTTTACGTACTTAGGGTTTTATAAACATCTATCAAACTTCCGTAGTGTAACGAACCGTTGGCCGTTCTTTACAATAACCGACGGTTTTGTGTTCTATAAACCATTTTTGTTAACGGACGGTCGCCGGTAAGTATTTTCATAGAAATTCAAATTTTAGTCACTGCTTCTATATTTTTTTGTCAATTGTCTATAAAAAAACTTGTTATCTAAGCTCTTTCTGTCAAATGCGATCGGTGCGCATTGAATGAAAAAATACATCGAATGCAAATACTTGACAATTTTGGACGAAGTTTTTACACAAAAAAGAACTACGAATTGAGAGTACTGTGAATTAAAAATCAAAACAACATGTAATGATATAATAGCGTAAGCTGATGTATGCTATAGGCTCCTTTTCTTGATCGACATAAAATATTTGACGAGGTTTGTTGTAACCCACTATATTAGATGTGGTTGGACTATTTTCTTGACTTTTTATGTAACGATATAATGTCATAATATTTATTTTGTCTGCTTTGGCAGCTTTTCGAATAGATATTTTTTTCTGTTACTTCTTTAGCTGCTCTTTTGTAGGTGTCCTCGAAAATTTTACCTTTTTGTTATTTTTTATATGTCCGTATAATTGTTATATAAAATCTCGAACAATTATAATAAATGGTTTTAAAGTTTTATATAAATATGCCATTGAAGTGAAAGGGAAACGTTGTGGAGCAACTTGTTACAGTTAGAACTTGCCCCCCATTGTTGTAACAACTAGCCCCTCTGACCCAAAATAAAAGAAAATTGCTATGGCATTAACACGGAAAGTGTTATAATTTCGATATATTATCTGAATGTAAGCAAAGACACGTAGAGTTTTACCAATTTACTTTGAATCAACTTACCTCTTATAGTTGGTGTACAATTAATCTTCAAAATCAATAAATGAATGTTACTTTCAGATACGAAATACACTATAATCGATTTTATTTTAATAACGCACGACCGGCAAGAGTGTCGTTCCGTCGAGCATTGAGGACACGGTACTTTAACATGGTGTGCGACACGTACGTCACAAAACCTAGTCGTGGGGGAGTTATTTAGAATGTAACAACTTGCCCCCGTAACAACTAGCCCCGCCTTCCCCTTACCATTTAACCATAGATTTAACAACACTTAACGCTACGAACGTTTATAAAACGCAATAATCGGCCGGCATACCAAATATTAGTTAAAATGGAATCAAGTTAACGGATGTTTATAAAACCGGCCCTTAATCACTACGATTTGCAAATTGCCTACATTATAATGTTTTTTTTAATTTTTAAAATGTTTTAAATCTGGGATCATATTATGCATATTTTATCGTCGGGTCAATGCCGAAGTCGCAAATCTGCATTATTGGCAGTTTTGAGTTAAATATACCACGAAAATTCATTTTAAACGGAGCACACTCTACCAAAACAGCGAATTTGAAATTGTTTAGCAGAGGTGGGGTTGCCGCTGTTGTATCATAGAAAGTGCCAATTGTTCTTAATTTTATATTCAAAACCATTTTTAGATTAAAAATTTTTAACATAGCGAAATGTTCAAAAATCGGTATAATTTCCATCGAATTCGGTAGATTGCTCCAAAAATCGGTAGATCTACCGAAAAATCGGTAAGGTTGGCAAAGCTGCTGCCATTTGTTAAATTATATTTTATAACATTTTTGGCATCGTTTTTTTGTAAAATATTATTTTTTACATCGGTTGAGTTTAAACATATTTATTTTACATTTCATTTAAAAATAATTCAGATAGCGTCTTTTAGTTCCTTTTCAGATATAATTTTATAGCTGTTTAATTCATTTTATCTCTAAATTAATTGAAGTGCAGTGTAATTATATTATAATCTACAGTTGTTTAAGGCGGTTAAACGAAATAAAAGTACAAGACTATTTATTTTAATTAAGTTAATATTTTTTTTTTTCGGGAAAAAACAACAGTTTTTACATATATTGTATACAGAAAATAAGAATACATTTAAACGAAAATTGTGAAAACAGTCAATAAAATTTTTCCACAGTGGTGTAAGCTATTGATCAAGTACATTATCGGTATCAAAATAAAAGCAATTAACAATTGTTAGGCACTTAAAAGTTGCGAATAAAATAAATATATATATACTTATATACAGTTATGAAAAAAAGTAAATAGAAACAAGATAAATTTAAATTTAAAGAATAAGAAAAGAAAAAAGTTATTTAAAAATAATGTACAATAAAAGGTACAAAAATATAATAATGAACATACGCGCACATACATAATTACTGACATCGTAAAACTAAACGGGTGTACTGTTTATAAGGAATCTCTATTCGAATTATACTCTAAACTAGACAAAAGGTTCGATAGAAAATAGTAGTTTCTAATGTCGTGATATTGTTTCAATATCTATCTCAAGGTAGTAAAAATGTCACGGGAACCAGAAGCGGTGGAGTAATAAAACGAGAAAACGGTATCTTTTGAATCATTATCGACTAATGAAATAACTTCTACGATAGTATTTATTGTACCGGAACGCATTAAGGTTTGAAAACAATAATCTTTGATTAGGCGTTGGAAATAAGTACGTGAATAATGGATTGTTAATAATTAACGATATTTTGGTTACTATTATTTACAGTATGATTTTACTAAAAACGACCGCCTAAGATTTCTGCTGAGGGATGTGCTGTCGCTCAAATCGGACCCCCTGAAACCTGAATGAAATCTAGCAGTTTTAAGAAGTATTTGAATACCTCATTTTAAAAACTTCAAATGTCAAAATCCAATAATTTATCAGGAGAGTGTTTAATCTAAATAACACAGGTTTAATGTTTTTTTAAGATATTGTTTGTTCATTCGTACAAAATGATGTGGATAATTGTTGTTTTTACAAAAACACCGTGTTTTTAACAGTGAACATAAGGTACCCACGATTTTTTGGATATATTTAAAAATAACGATTGTATGGACGCATAGACAGAGAATAATGAATATTTTGAGTTTGTCCAAATTTTTGTATACAAGGACTGGATTCAACTCCCTGGGGAGCTGTTTATATTAACATATAACAACAGAGATGAAGAATATTTAAGAGAAGGTAATATAGAAGTCTAGGCATCTACATGGCTTATGACCTGTCAATGGCTGGTTTAAGTGGCCACTTTACACACTGTGTAACATTCATCATTCTGCCTATATTAACTTTACAAACATTAACAGATGAAAGAATTGAAGGAATATGGATGTTCAAATATAGGCAGAATGGTGAATGTTACACAGTGTGTAAAGTGGGCACTTAAACCAGCCATTGACACATCATAAGCCCTGTAGATGCCTAGACTTCTATATTACCTTCTCTTAAATGTTCTTCATCTCTGTTGTAATATGTTAATAAAAATATTAACTAAAACGTCAGTGCGACAGTTGTTTTTAGACAATACTTATATCTTATCTTTATATATATATATCAGAATTCGATGAATTTTTTTTTTGTGTGTTTGAGTTTGGTCCCTGGATGGTTTAGATTTACAATTGGACCGGGAAGGAGAAATAGAAAAGATTGAAATGTCACTTAGTATATAGTTTATCGAAAATTCGAATATCGAAAAAACGTTTGCTGAACCAGCTTTACATTTATACAAACATAATCATCATCATTCACTTTCCGCACCTAATAGTGTACAGGGTATTGCATTGGTACATTGCTGCGCATCTTGGTCATTTCTGTTACATGAAGGAAAGACGGTAAGTTTTACGTTTCAGGTACCAGTATGGGGACTATAAAATATTCTAGTGTAAAAACACCCTTTTAAATAATATTTCATTTCACCATACTAATATTATAAATACGAAAGTGTGTATGTTTGTTTGTTTGTGTTTCCTTCACGTCTCAACGGAGCGACTGATTGACACATTTTTTTGCATAGGGATAGCCGGAGAGGTGAGAAGTAAAATAAATTACTTATTTATTATCCCGTATTAAAAAAAAGTACAATGAAAAAAATACATAATATATATCATGAGCAACATTATTTAAAAATAGGTCAGCGATAAGGTGGCACGTCAAAAAGGATCAACTCAAAATGTTTTCTTTGAATTTCTATTATTGACTTGTTTTACCTATGGTTAGTTTGGTTTGCTTTTTGCTTTAGTTTTGTGGTAGGGTTTCGGATTTATGAACAGAATAAGTATGTTACGTTGTCATAGATTAACGGATCATAGATTAACGGAGCATAGATTAGCTGATGCCATTTTTATGTATAAAACTTTGAATAACAGGATAGATTGCCTTAAGATTCTGTCACTTATTAATTTTAGAGTCCCAGTAACGCAGACCAGAAACCAATCTCTTTTTAAAATTTCTAAATGTAAAACTAAATCTTTTCAAAATTCATTTGTAAATAGAACCTGCCATATGTGTAATCAGAAATTAAATTGTATTGATATTAATGACATATCTTTAACTTCCTTTAAAAGTGAAATTTCCAAAAATAATTTAAGTTATGATGTTACGCCTTGAATCCGCAGCCTATATTATGCAGGTGATGTGCAGTTCTGTATGTAGGCACATAAATGAACACTGTATGGTCAACTATAGTTGTATTATTTATTGTAATGTGCAACTGTGTGACCAATATTCATTTACATTTCTAGTAATATTATAAGTTTTGTATGATTAGTTAATTTATGTTATGTATAATTTTTATGTGACAACATTTACAATAACAATATTATGTGGAAGCCTCTAATTGGACTTTATGATATGTATTTATGGTATAATTGATTCTTGTAAATGTATAAATATCTGTTGGCTTTCCAATGAAATAAAATAAAATATAAAATAAAAATCATTATATTTTTTCGTAGTGATAGTAAGATGACCGGCAATAGATACAAGCTACTTTCCATGTCGAAATAAACGACAAAACTAATAAATTCCCTAGTTAATTTCTCCTTGGTACCATGCGAGCAAAGCCGCAGGGGTTAAAGCTAGTATTTTTATATAAACGCTGTCTCTGCATAAATTCAAAGCACCATTAGTCGCGAACAATGGTTGAAATGACAATGAAAAACAGGAAACTTTTCTTAATAAAATTTACTTTTCAACTTAAACAACCCCCGAAATTCTCAGACCTCAAAGCCCTAATTTCAGAAACGTATTCCGCCGACTCAAATAGCGTATGAATTAGAAATAAGGGAGGATGAGGAAGGCGGTTGTTGAGATCATTAAAAATTCAGTAGATACCATTGTGACGGATGGACAGTTACTACACACAAACTGCATTAGACCTTTTAACTGAAAATACTTTTTGGTTAGTTATATTTACAGGGAAAACAAACGAAAGCTTTTACCAGTATTCGTAAATAATTTAGAAATGAAGGTATAATTTAAAAACCTCAAACAGTCACACAGTTTAAGCATGTAGTTCAAGTGCAGTCTCTTCAACCCATCATCGCCGCAACGCTTGCGCTACACAACCAAGTGTTGTATCTTATTCGCCATGTAATAAATACGCATCCAACAGCAACCTCGTGTCTTCTGTCAATCGCTTACTGGGATAGGAGCTCCAACCCTCAACAACCTAATCCTACAAATGAACTTAAATATTTCTTACAAAAAACGTTAACTGTGCTGACAAATTTTATATCTTAACAAAACCTGTGTTATCATACATTTCTGCATGCTTCTGTGTTTACTAATGTTAAATTATTTGCTATTCAAAATGACAGGGGAAGTCGGCAGAACAAATGGACGAATTATGAGATCCCACTTGGCTTACTGCCAAGAAACAGTCTTCCAAATAGTCCCCTGGAAATAGTCTGCATTGTGTAATAAATGCGAATATGTGGGAAATTTACTGCCCTAATTCTTAAAGTAAACTGTTATAAATCAACAACCGTTTGACTTAGTTCGTAAACAATCAATTTGTTTACATCCACGCCCATTATTCGTTTTCTAACGCAAAAAGGAAGAAAAAAACCCTTGCAGGCGGCCTCCGTGGTGTAGTGGTTAAGATTCTTGACTCACGCACGGAGGGTTCCGGGTTCGATTCCCGGTGGAAACACAATAATTTAACGTGCTTTATCTCGAGGCCTGTTTTGTGCTATAATTCACTATTGTAATTGGGCCTTCTAGTCTGAAGTAGTGCGAAAAAATAAATTAAAATGGCCTACTCCACTTTGACCATCATCTTTAACATCGTTTCCTCGTCCGCACTCCGTAATACATAGAACACTGCATTGGCCTTCCAATAATCTATTTATTATATTAAATCATGTAAACGTATTATATAAAATGCAATGTAAAAATACTGTACGTTAACATAAGTTGAATCCGTTTTTGTCCAAACGAACAAGAGGAAACAACAAAAAATACAACATATTAGTCTACAATGTATTCTTCTTTGCTATATTTTACCAATAAATTAGTCAAAAATATAACGCATCTTCATCGGACACTGCGCAAATATAGCGAACGGCTCCGGCAGATTTGTTCGTCGATTGAACGCGAACCGAAGGAGGTGTCGAAAATGCTCACTTTCGTCTACTTGATAAATAAAATAATATATGTACCGTAAAAGCAAACACAATCTTGTGGAGCAAAAATTTTTCTTCCGAATGACGTATAAAACCTCAACCAACTTCTTTTATTTTGGTGCTCATTTTTAAAAAAAAAAAACGGACACAACTTGTGTTAACACCTAATATATAACCACTTAACGACTTTTCTGTGTCTACCGGTTTCGAGACGTTCCCGTCTCTTCATCGGGACACTAAAATGCACGAACATGCCTAACATGCTAACGCCACTATACACCTTTTTCAAAGATTTTTCCCACAAGATCAAACATGAAAATTTATTTACATAATCGGTGCATGTCAGTGTAAGCTACCAATGGCAAGTATTCCATGAGCGCTTTGGTTTTGTAAAACTACTAAAATATTGCGAATTAGTGTAATTAGTGTTCTGACGAAGAGACGGGTACGTCTTGAAAAGTCGTGACATAGAAAAGTCGGTATGTGGTTATTTACAATTATTTAATAAAATGTTTTACCACAAAATAGCGGCCACCGCGGTGTGGTGGTTAAGACACGTGAGTCACGAACGAAAGGTTCCGGGTCCGATTCCCAGTGAGAACACAAAAATCTAAGTATGATTTTTCTCAAACCTGGGTGTTCTGTACTGTAATCCTCTACTTTAATTGAGCCTCTTGGTCTGTTGTGGTGCAAAAAAAACAATGCTTTAAATTATTTACATTATTAACTATCGTGTATTTTGTATGTAAATACGCGAGATATAAGTGTTTTCTACGGTTGCGAGAGCTTTCGGAATACCATCCCAGGGCTGGTATTCTGAACGGGATTGCGCGGGAAGAAATCACTCTAGTAGCGTGTATTTAGTAGGTACATATTTTTTTTTTAAAGCATACCCGCTAAGCTTCTACTTTAAAGCTTGTCAGGACGTGGGATAGAGGGGATATGGAAGGAGGTAATGAAAAATACACCACAACACTCAGACCAATTGAGAAAAAAAAATCTTTATTGGATTTTTTTTCAAGCAACTGGCGGGAATCGAACTCGCGACGCCAGTTTCACAGTTGGCCGTCTAACCAACTGTGCCACGGAACCTGTCACGACGCGTTAAAATGCGTTTTCCAGGCGCGCTTTGCGTTCAGAATACCACCCCAGGGGTGCTATTCTGAACCACTCTCGTGGCACAAAAAATCAATTTTTAATAATACGTCCGCGAGAACGTTTGGAATACCAGCCCAGGTGAGATAAATTACACGTTAATACTGTGATCTTACCGCTATTAAAATCCAAAACCCGTGAGAGAATCAAGCGTCTTAAACTTATTTCCTTTTCGGGTAAATTTTCATATTATTTTTGGTAATTTCGCATTAAAATGCATTTATTTTGTACGTCGTTTGTACTTTCTCACAATACTAGCGTAGTAATTAGTGAATATAATTACTAAACACGTACATTAATGGGCGTTAATAAAAAGTAAGGCTGGCACATAAAATTCTCACGTTACGTAAAATTGCGACAAAAGGCAGATTCAGAATTAAAGTACGTAAGTTCGCTCGAGATACTCGAGAACTCCGGCCAACAACAACATTCCAAGAGTCAGGGATAAAGTGGAGTTCTAGAGATATTATGCAAATCGTTACCGCTAACTGCTTGGCTCCTTTACATCTCCAAACGACCCATTAGAGCTTCCTACAAGTTTGGCAGAGGTTTCTCGCAAAATGGGAATCGTTCTTTTGCGCGTCAGGTACACCTTTCCTAGTTGGTGGTGCCACGTAATGCTGTAATATACACCAATGTCAAATATGGATACTCAGCGCACAATACGAACTGATTAGGACTTTGTTTAACTCTTAAAAGACTGTGCTAAAAACCCCTCCGGAGACGGTACTGTGCGTCGTGCTACATATGAGACTGACTGGAACTCGAAACAACCTTTGCTATAAAGGTTTTAAAATGTTTAATGAGTTAACAGAAAGTCTCAGGGAAGCTGGGAGAATCTCAACTTTTCGAGCAAAATTCTACTTTTATATGAGGGATACACGTTATAAATGTGTGCATTATATGGATTTTAGATAGACCTAATTTAGGTATATTTATTTATTTATCCTGGTGTTCAACTAGAAAGTAAATTAAGGCTGATCTGAAAATTTGTCATATAAACGAATAAAAATATTTATGACGTTTGATTTAAGTTATTTATTAGCAATTCTTGATGGCATTCCATTGTGTGTACCAAGTATTTTTAATTGGAAACTTACGTATAAATATAAGTTATTACATCATTACAAAAGATGACATGTTTTTAACTATAGATATCGTAAAAAAAAAGAACATATCTTAAGTAGTTTAGACAGGTTTGTTTGAAAATTGTTTTTAACGAGTATTTAAAAAAAAAAGGCAGTTTTCACGTTGATGTCTACATTTTTTCCATTGTAATTAACGCGATTAATACGTGATATTTTATTATAAGTAAAAATACAGTTATAATTATTATTATAAAGGTAATCCCCTTAACCTAAATTAAATAACTAAGTGTAATTTCGTCTCTCTGTTGGGGTATGCAGAGACGGTAGAACGTGATATCATTAGTATATTATGTTCATCTTATTCACATACCCAATTATTCCTACACTCTCAAGTATTGTTGGACTTTACTTGCTCGTGCCATGTACTTTTAGGTTCTGAAATGTCCTTAGGAAAAAAGCTTTATAAATTGACCACGATGTATTTTCTTTGACTTTCGTACTGTAATTTTTGGCTGTTTGTTTTTTTTTACCTAAAAAGGGGGCTACTTGAATAAAAGACGCTTTTTTTATATTCTAGTACATCAAATCATGGCTGCAATAAGGAGGTTAAAGTTGGTATTAAATATTTCGGTTTACGTGCTCCCGTGTGCGATAACAGCACTTTATATCCGCGAGTTTTGAGTGCCTTGCCTCAAAATATACATTCAACAACCTCTCACTCAACTCGCTCCACCTTTCGATTATAAAATACTTCTGATCTTTTTCTCTGATCTCTCTGTGGAAACATCTCTACATCTGTCCCAAACCACACCACAAGTAGCTTATTTAGAATTTAGGTTAAAAATCATCGTAAACTGAAATCGGACCACTCGACCGGATTTGAGATATTAAAACCGAAGCATTATCCGAAAATGTTTAATATTGTCTCTTTAAAAAGGACATTCGTTTACTGATGACCACAAAGCAATTAATTTGTTATAAAAACAAGCATTTATTTATTTATTTAAATCTTAAAGTAGGGCACACATATCATACATATTGTTATGTGTGTTCTAATAATAACATTGAAAATATATTTAATTTATAAATTGTTTATCACATATGTCTTGACCATTATTTTAAATTTTGATATGTTTTTTTCTTCATAAATATTTTTTTCCATTTCGTAATACTTTTTAATTGCTTTAAATAAAATTGAATTTTGTGACTTTGCCTTTTTCCTAAATGGAAGTCTAATTTTGTTCTTTTCTCTAGTATTGTGATCGTGTTCATGCTGGTTCCGATCAATTTTTTTCCAAAATTCTGTTTTTTTATTAGAGTTTATAATTTTATGAACAAATATCATTGTATTGTAAAATATTCTTTGTTTATATGTTAATAATTTCATTTCATTTACCATCGACTTTACCCTCGTATATCTGTTTTTTTTCAAAATGATTCTAAAGGCTTTATTTTGTAATACAGTTAGTTTATCTATGTTTTCTTTGTTTGATAAAAATAAAATGCTACTACAGTAGTTAACGTGTGGTTCAATAATTGCTTTGTAAATAGTTTTGCAGGAGTCCTTTTCAATAAATCTTCTGATCCTTCCCAAAATTGATATTTTTTTTGTAATCTTATTTATTACCATCTTAGCGTTTTGGTGAAATGTAAGTTTTGAATCCAACATTACACCTAAATATTTAATTTCAGTGACTTCATTAAGTTTTTCATTTTCTATTACAATTGATGGTGTAATTTATATTCTTTTGTTTCCTATATTCATATATTTAGTTTTGTTAACATTTAATTTTAATTTTTTAATTTTTAGCCACAGTGATACACTATTAAGATCATGATTTAGTCTGTCCATAATTGTTTTATAATTTTCTCCCGATATATATATTAAGGCATCGTCTGCAAAGAGTCTTATTTTTGAATATTTTAATGTTTCGACAATATCATTTATGTATATAATAAACAAAACCGGTCCGAGAACCGATCCTTGTGGTACTCCCAATGAAATTTTGAGGGGCTCGGAAATTTCATCATTCACCTTCGTTATTTGGTATCTATCGCCAAGGTACTCTTCAAACCATTTTATACTTTTTCCTTTTATTCCTATTTTTTCAATTTTTTAATAATTATTTCTAGGTCTATTGTTTCGAAGGCTCTTTTAAAATCCAAAAAAACTGCAATTACGAACATGTTCTTATCGGTTGTCTCTTTCCAATCTTCTAAAACCAAGTTAATAGCCATTTCACAAGATTGATTGGTTCGAAATCCACATTGTTCTTTGCATAATACTTCCCATTGTTCCAAAAAATTAACTAACTCATTCTTTACAATATATTCCAATAATTGTTCATATTTTGGAAGGGTGTTTATGGGCCTGTATTCTTCACACTTCACTGAATTTTTTATTTTTGCTATTGGAATGACACATGATGTTTTCCATGATTTCGGGAAGACTCCATGCAATAACGATTCATTTATAATATCCAATAAGTAATTTCCTATGATGGGTAGAGTCTTTTCCAATAATTTAATTGTAATTCCATCTGGACTAGGTTTTGATTTAATTGTTTTAATTATTGCGTAAAGATCGTATTGCGTATTTATAACATTATAACTGTCCATTATTTATTATAGGAGCAAAAATTCATTAACATTTTCTTGTATACCCACGAACAGGCCATGCCTTTGTGAGATTTTTTGGTTTTTATCACTTATGTTTATTGTAAAAAAAAACAAAAAAGTTTATATAAAAAAAAATAAAAATAATTTTTTTTTAAAAAAAGAATCTCAAAACACTGATGTTTTTTTAATGTAGAAAAAATAAATCGTCGGAATCGTAGAACAACGACGGAAGTGAGAAAAATGCAACACTGACTTTAATATATTTGATATTAAAAAAGTTAAAGAATGGCTTTTTTTCCAGGTTTGAAAATAAATATATACAACCAATCGAAGTATCAATTTATATTATTTTTTACTAATCAAGTTGTGGCATAAAGTGTCAAAAAAGAATTAACCGCTCTCTTAATTAAATCATTTACGTTTTCATGATTCACCCAAATGTTACAATTTTGAGAGCAATTTTAAACGAATTATAAGTAACTCACTATAGAAAATGGGAATCAAGTTATGGTACACTGAGATTTGATTCTCGGACCTCTGATTCGTGAGTTTTCCGTTATTATCAATAAATTTAGAACCAGCGGAAATGTGTTAAATTGGCTCATATCACGTCGGGATCACTAATTTTAAAAGAAGGGAATGCGGCTGTAGTTTTAAGTTATCCTATATATTTCATAAACATCCATCAACCTAATTAGTCTTAACCGAAATCGAAAGAAGGGGAATCGTCATACTTTATTTATTAATTCGTTTATTCGTCATTTAGTTAACATAAGATATCTTAATATAATCATTTCATTGCATCGCATTTAATACCAAAATTTACGAAGAACCTATTTTTTGGAATTTAGTTAAAATATTTTATAACTTTTTATTTCTTTTATTACTTTGAGTAACTTTTTGTACAATTTTAAACCCTTGCACGATGAGTTTTGAGATTGTCTTTCTCCTCATTTGTTTCTTGCCTTCTTTATTTTTCTCCTTATAATTACTATGTAGATACTACATAACTTTTCATTAATGCCTGGTATTGTTTCGGAATAATTAAACAAATTATTTCGAAATTCTTAATTATTCTCAGTAGGTAGTCTCGATAAAATTGTGTTAAAAAATGAGAAATTAATTTTAATATTTTTTCGTTTGATGGGTAAAATATTCCAATTTCTAATTATACATTTGTATTACATATTTATTGTTTTGAATCACGGTGTTCATAAAATCAAAACTTAATCATAACTGTTTATTGACGCTAAATTGATTGCGTTCACTTTAGGAGTGATATATTAATGTTGGAATTTGGCTACTCGCCAGAGAATGATTTCAATAGGAACGCAGAACTATTACCTCTGTATAGGAAATTTTTATATCAATGTACTCACAAGCAACTCAGTCCAGATTCTTATGATTTTTCCAATATTAAATTTCGCGACCATTTTCAAGTAGTTAGTAAATGACTCAGTTTCTAACCCCTAATTTTTTATTTTTCTACAGACCGGTTTCTTATCTTCACAAGCTACTTTATCAAAGTATACATAATTTGTTTTTATGTTTATTTTTTTATAACGAATAACCAAAAACTTAGTGCTTCAAATATACATTTTATGTTATGCAAAACATTTCTATCATATTATAAAACATAAAGTACCTTTTTTTCTAAAATAACTTTGCACTATAGTATAAATATTGCATTTTGCAAGAAAAACAACTTTGTTTCAAGAGTTTAAAAATTCTTTATCTTTGCGACATAGTGTACCTAAACAGCAAAATAAATTTCCAAATTTTACTTTTCATCAGTTTTCTGTAGAATAAAATAGCCGGAGTTTCACGATAAATAAAATGTAAGAGGGAGAAGGGAAAACTTCGCATTATTCAATCCCTCTCACAGAATATTTATTTAAGAGGAAAATATCTTATTTGGGTCCAAAGATTTATGTAATTTGTATCTGTGGTATTTTTTCAAACATTCCAACATTTTTCCGAGAGAATTGATTACCTTCATTAAAAAGGATCGTACATTTTTTATTTAGTTTAAGAATTCATTTAACATCCCGGCTTTTCTGAATGTATTTGATAGTTAAGAAACAATTTGTGATACTGTTTCTCTCGAGAAATTTTTAATAGAAAATAACCAGCAAAGACAATTTCAACAATTAAGAAATAAAAGTCATATTTAAGCATAATCCCTTTAAAAAATGGGAGTTCATGCAGAATGATTATCTAACAATTATTTATTAATATGTGCGAACACATTTTTATATTTCAGAACGGACGCTGTAGCCTCCTATAACAAGCATTTCAAGGGTGCGACAGTGGACCTAACTTGGACACGCGCTGCAGATACCTCAGGAGAGCCTCACACCTGTGGGCTTCCGCCGTTCTGGAGGGCCATCGATGACGATCTTTCGGCGGAATTGAGGGACGCATGATTTACGTGCGAGTGCTGGCTAGCGTTAGGGTCTCCTGGAGGCGTCTGGTTATATCCACATACTCCACTTGTGGATGTGAAAAAACAAAGAAAGAATATATACATTTAAAAGTGATTACAAATACAATAATACGCATATTTATGAGTTTTTATTATTTAGCGGCAGGTCATTATATATATACAGTGTGTTTATTAAGCCCTGTCACATCTGAAACCACGATGATCAGTATGAGCAAGAAGACATATTGGCACATTAAAAAAAATTTAGAATGAATAACATTTTTAAAAATAAAATATCAAAAAAAGCAAATGGTTGCTTACTTCTGCAGGGGAGAAACGAGAAGGGGAAGAGGGAAGTCTGGCACACCGCCGACCGCGCGGCCACGCCCCCCTCGCTTCGCCTCTCCAGAAGTACGTATTCATTTGGTTTTTCAAATATTTTATTTTTAAAACAAATTTTTGTTCTAAATATTTTTTTAAATATGCTAATATGTCTTCTTGCCCATACTGATCATCGGAATTTCGGATGTGACAGGGTTCAAAGAACACCCTGTATATAAATACTGTTTACCCCATTTACCCAAGTATTTTAAGTTGTGGAAGAGCGGAGTTTGAACCTCGGACCTCTGATCTGTCAGTCCACGACACAAGCCACGGAACACGGGACTACAACCCGGTTCACTTCATGCATGTAAATTATTAATATAAATCACAGAATATGATGGTGCCTTAATTATTCTTTATTAGAATTCATAAATTTTATATTTTTTATCGTAACGTATTAAATTATTGTCCACTTTTCATAGTTGGTTTTCATGTGTTTGGCCAGATGTTTGCTTGCCATGCACGAGGTCCCAGATTCATTTCTTACGCTGTTATATTTTATAATCCATATCCATAGAAGCGTAAGATCGATCAAATTAGAGAATTGTGGTTATATTACATGGTGGTTGTATTTGATTAATTAAACGTCTCTCTGACATCCATTTGTAATATACTATGTAAGTTTTCAATTATATGTTTACTTTTAAAGTGTGTATTTAAACAGGAGTGGTATCAAAACTGACAAAACATTACGAGCCAAAAACGCCATTAGCATAATTATCAGAATAATTACACCATTGTTTGGTAATATTTTAAAGTTTTTGGCACGAACCACAATGCAAAGAGATTATGAATAAATTATTAAAGTGTCTCTACTCCAATGTCTGGGTTGTATTTGGGAGGCAAAAGGGACAATATTCAAGTCCTTTTTTCCCTTTGTCCACAAATACACCTTTTTATGAAATTATCTGTCACTTTTGACACCTACAGAATATCATGGTCCTCTGAATGGAAAGAAAAACAGTATATCACGAATAAGGTCGACGTTAAAATGTTTTTACAAAAATGTAAATTCGAGAGGAAATGTTGGAATTTTAGTACTATAAAGTAAATTATCAGCGCGGATTAAGTAGGGTTTGGTTGAGCTTTTACGGGTTTTAACGATAAACGAGTCGTTCATTTAAATATGTTAAAAAAATCATGAGTTCAGTTACAAAAATTACCATATTAATTAAAGACAGAATTATACTTTTTTATTATTATTATGGATAACTTATATAGTGCCATTTTCGTAATATACCTCAAGGGCGCTTTTTTCTTCTTCACGTGTCATGTCGGGTCCCCCCGACGTTGACGATCACATGGGGAAAAGATTCCCTATTCTGAGCAGTGTGAAACAGCTCCTCCGCAGTTCTAATCCTGGTCCATGCTCGGATGTTTCGAAGCCAGGAAAGCTGTTTTCTTCCGACCCCTCTACATCCCTCGATCTTCCCCTTCATGACAAGCTGAAGAATGGCATATTTATCACCTCTCAACACATGGCCAAAATATGAAATCTACGGAGCTTAACAGTGGTGAACAGTTCTCTATTAGTATTGGCTCTACGTAATACTTCATTGTTGGTTATCATATCAGTCCAAGATATTCTTAACATTCTGCGGTAAATCCACATTTCAAATGCTTTAAGGCGGTTTATAATATTAACTTTTAAAGGGCGCTTTACAAAGTGATTATATAAAGAAACATATTTAATTTGTTGCAACAGAGAGAAAACATTTTTTAGGAGGGAATATGGGAGTTTAGGCATTTACAGGGCTTATAACAATTCAACATAGTTTTGAGTATGTCTAAATGTTTGCAGACAGGCTAGATTTCCTCCCTATTAGCCAAAATAATATTATTAAACTAATGATATTTTGACTGATTGAAATAACTTGACTATTCAATTCAGTACTAGTCTTAATGAATGTTGAAGTATTGGTAAAATATTTATTCATTTTGGTAAATAGACCCTTGTATAAATATAAAACAAACGAAAAATGCATTAATTTATAAATAAAATACGATATTATAAATTTCCCGAATCAGTGCGGTATGTCTCATGCACAATTTAGTGCGGATAAGGGTGAGGTTAAAATAAGATGGGTTAGGTTAAAATTAGATGGATTAGGTAAAAATAAAATGGGTTCGGCAGGAATAAGGAGGGTTCGGTTAGAATAAGAAAGATAACACCGTTTTCTTAGAAAAGTGGCAAAGTTGCTCGGATTACAAAGGGGTAATTATTCTTATTTTGAAATAGAGCAATCTCTTAATATGTCTTCATTGGAGAGACGTAGAACTGAGATGGACCTTATATGCATTTTCAAAATACTTAATGCTTTAAATGATGTCCCATCTCTGTTACAATAAATTTCTTTTCATGTTCCCAACCGTGTCACCAGAAGTCAAAATCTGCTATTTATAAAATCTTCTAAGAGCAACTTTGGTTTTTATGCCCCAATGTCTAGAATGTGTAGATTAGTCAATTCATCACACGACTTGGATTTTTTTGGGATAGATCTTCCGGCTTTTCGTAGATCTCTTCGCAACTAAACAGTGTGGGATGAAGTTGGATTGGCATGGTTTAGCTCACAGTCTTTGGTCTTTCGTTTTTTTTATTATATTGTATACAATTATTGTTTTGCCCTTGTTTTTCTTTGCTAAATAGTTTTATGTTATTTTTGTTCAGTTTCTTGCATTTATGTTTCTTCATGTAACTGTTGTAATTGGCTTAGGCCGTATATATATAATAAATAAATAAATAATTAAGGTAAGAAAGGGAATTTTTTTTTAGTTAAAATTCTAATGCAAGGTTCTACCTTGCATTCATTTTTGGAAGGTTTTATCGTATATATTTTATTTTACATTTAGTTTTTTTTCTTTATCTCTCTCTTTTTTACTATTCCCTTTACTTAATTCCCATTTTATATTTTCTTAAAATTCATTTGTCTTTTCCTTTTATTTCTTAAAAAAATATATTTTATCCTGTAATTCCTACGTTAAACTTAGTTTTTATGCATTGTTGTTCAAATAATCATATCATACCCAATTGTTCCTTTACAATAATTCGGTAGTCAGATGGCAGAAGGGACCATCTGTATTTTTGTCTATGTTTAAGTTTTCAAAAGTTTTAATTAATATTTCAGTAAAAAGAAGCATTAAAAAAAAATCAGCATAATTTAGAATAGTAATTTATTATTGAAAAGCAACACTAAAATATTTAGTTTGTGGATTAAAGTCTTGAAATTGAGACGTATTTCAGCTCTCCTGATCATTTTTGAAAATTACAGGTGGTCCCTTCTGCCATCTGACTACCGAATTATATTCTGCTTTTGTTATCGAAATTTTTCGTCAATACTATATTACAAAGCAAAATAAATCAATTACAGCATCATAAAGAAAAACTAAGTGAATTAGACAATACCTATTTATAACAAATTATCTATAGATACTATATTTTAAATTATTTTTGTTATAGTAAAGTAAGTAAGTCAAGTAAGAATAAGGATTGGTAAGAATACGAAGGGTTAGGTAAGAATTAGGCGGATAAGTTTAAAATAAGAAGGATAAATTTTAAGTATTATAATGTTTTGAAACACAATTTTTAATTAAATTTTTAACTACAAGATAATAAGGTTTATGATCGAGATTCCATATTAATTTTCTAAAGAACGATAGTAAAGAAAAAACTAGTCAGTCGACTGACAGACGGACTCAAACAAATTGAAGGTTACGGTTCTAATTACTCTTTTATTACACTGCATCTTCATTAGCTTTGAATTAAGTCATATCTTTATAGTTATTCGTCCGTAAAGTTTACGAGTGTAAAGCAGTCACGTGCCACGAGCGTGGGTACAATTAGAAGAGCATTAGTGACCCAGGCGGGACTCAGGTGGGTCGTTAACTTGTCCACTGGGCTCACGGGGAGGGTGCGGACCGCCACTGGAGAGAATTATGACCAAAATGGAGACGTTACCAACACGCAACTGTCGGGAAAAAATCAGCAAAATGACTCTTTTTAAGATACCATTTATAACGTGGACACTCGAAATGTCGAAACGTTTACTAAAAAGCACCAAGTTTTTTCGAGCAATCAGTTCAAACATTCATAAAAATTTAAAACATACCCACTCAATCGTAAAATTGAAATTTAATCAGGAAAACGATGTATCTCACATTTGAGTTCTAATTTTAAAATATATTAAAAATAATAATAATAACATTTAAATTTCATACCATCAGATGGTGTTGTAACTTTTTTATATTTATTAATAAAATCCTACACGTGTATTATTTTTAATATTCCCAATGAGTTTTTGTATTAAAAAACACGTTTTGAAAAAAAAAACTTTACAATGCTGACGCAATTTGGACAAGCATGATAATGTGTAGGGGAAGGGGGGGCTAGTTGTTACAAAAAAATAAAACGTTGAATATCTGGTAACTGTTTATTTTCAAACACATAATATTGATTATATCTTAATGTACACATATTTAAATATAATAAAAAAATTAAAATGTGTTCCAACAAAGTCCACAAAAATAATAATAGCATATTTAAAAATAATAAAAAACTGTAACAATGTGCCCCACGCAGGGGCAAGTTGTTACAACGTGGGGGCATGTTGTTACGAACAAAAACAAAAATTTTAAAAAAATGTAATTGCTAACAATAATTATGTAGAATATATATAATAACATGTAAAATTAAGTTTTGAATATTTAATCGCTTAAATCTATGTCCGAATCACAATTTGGGCATGTAAAATTAACTTTATCGCCACGAATGCAAGAAATGTGTGCCCATTTACTGCATTTGGTACACTGGATCCATTCCTGTCCAGGTTTGGAGCTATCAAAACTCTCCATGCACACCAAACACAGGCATTCTTCGTGTTCTGAGTCGGAAGAAGAATCCAACACTTGTTTTTTCTTCAGTTTCTTTGACGTTTTTTTATTTTTAAAGGCACCCATCGTAATGTTTTTTTTAATTGATTTGGCGGCTTGTTTTTGCTTCCTCAAGCTCTCTTCCAGCTCGATTTGGTTCTTAATCGGAGTGTCAGTCAATATTGCTGATTTTATTTTCCTTCTGGAATTGTTACCTCCCTTTCTTGGTCCAGCTTTAGGATATGGCCTAATTTGTTCAGGCGTGGTATGTTGTATTTTATTGATGCCACTTGTTGATGGTTGCGGTTCCGTGGAAATAGATAATTGAGCTTCTTGGTTTTGAGGTAGAGCTTCACCACTGGAGGTTGCAGGTTGTAAAGGAGAAGATGAATGTGGTTCATTGACCACAGAAGCAACCTTTTCAGCATTAACGTTATCAGGCATTGGACGATCGGTAATTTCGGAAGGCTCAAAGTCTTCCTTTGAAAAGATGTCTCGATTATATGGCCATATACCTGTTACTCGAAAGCCTGACATAATGTTATTAGGTGTAATGGCAAGCGGGAGAGATAGTTTAACTATTCCGGGTATATCGTAAATAGTCATTGACTGGCCTGGGTGATTTTTCATCCACCCATCTGCAGCGCTGTTTGTAAATCTTTTAAAAGGACCATATACCGATCGATCGAGGGGTTGCAGCTTATGTGATGTGTGTGGTGGAAACAATAAAAGAGTTATTCCATTATATTTACTGTAATTCAGCACATCAATTGTCAGGTGCGATGAATGATTATCAAGGACTAGTAAAATTGGTTTTTCCTTTGAGCACCTTACATGTTTCACCAAGTGTATGAATAAATAATATGAAACTTTCTGAACTTATCCATCCGCTTGGGTTTGCTGTCCCTATACATCCAGGAAGACCATCAACTACAAAATGTTGGTTAAAATTTTTACGAGGAAATACAAAAAGTGGCGGAACTGAATTTCCACTGGCACTAACTGCTAATAGGACTGTGACGAGAGTCCCTCTTTCTCCAGATGTAATTGCTCCTATTTGATGCGCACCTTTGATACCTAGTATTTTTGAAGGTTTTTGGACGGTTGTAACGCCTGTTTCATCCAAATTCCAGATATCTTGACACTCAAAAGGAAATCTTTCATAGACATTTGCCAGGTTATTGAAAAATTCGTTTACATTGTGCCTATTGAAACTTGTCGCCCGACTCAGGCTTGTTGTTTCCGGCGTGCGAATTGACAAAGTCCCATTTCGTTTCATGAAACCCTGCAACCAATCTTTTGTTGCTGTATTTTTATCATTCCAATTCATGGGATAAGGGATTCGATTTTTAAAAGCATATTCAAATGCTAACTTCTTTGCATCAATAGTTGATAAGCCATAAAATATTTTGCTACATTTACTTATGTATGCTGTAAGTTCCTTTTCCTGATCGACAGAAAATATTTGGCGAGGCTTGTTGTAACCCACTAAGTTAGACGTGGTTGGACCATCCTCTTGACGTTTTATGTAACGATGTAACGTCATAAAATTTACTTTGTATACTTCGGCAGCTCTTCGAATGGATAATTTTTTTTCTGTTACTTCTTTAGCTGCTCTTTTGTAGGTCTCCTCGGAAATTTCTCCTCTATTGGTTTTTTTTTTATATGTCCGTACCATTGTTATATAAATTCTAGAACAATAATAATAAATTGTTTAACATTTTTATATAAACATGCCATTTGAAGTAAAAGGGAAACGTTGTGGGGCTAGTTGTTACAGTAACAACTTGCCCCCACATTGTTGTAACAACTAGCCCCTCTGACCCAAAATAAAAACAAATTGTTATAACATTAACACGGAAAGTGTTATTATTTCGATATATTATCTGAATGCAAGCAGAGACATGTAGACTTTTACCAATTTACTTTGAATCAACTTACCTTTTATGGTTGGAGAACAATTAAACTTCAAAATCAATTAACGAAAGTTACTTTCAGATACGAAATACACTATAATCGGTTTTATTTGAATTACGCACGACCGGCAAGAGCAACGTTCCGTCGAGCACTGCGGACACGATACCTAGACATGCTGCTTGACACGTACGCCACAGAACCTAGTGGTCGGGGAGTTATTTACAATGTAACAACTTGCCCCTGTAACAACTAGCCCCCCCTTCCCCTACATATATTGCAGAATGCAAAATTTGTAAATTTAACGGTGGAGACAGAAAACACACATACATGTTACGCCATTATATATTATACACATGCTAAAGATATATACACAATATAATAAATAAATAAAAAAATATTTATAACCTAGGTATTTTTTTGTTAAAAAATATTTTCCATAAACAAAAAGCATAGAACTATAAAATTATGGTTTTCGCTTGCCTAGAATGAGGAAATTCAGCGGTTTTTTTATTTATTTATAAAAGTAAGGTAATCATACGATTCAGCCATTTTATTACGCTGTTTTTTTCAAAATCGCACAGCTAAAAAAATATATTAAAATGCATCGTATAAATACTTTAACTTTTCAAGGTATTTATCTTAAAAAAATATTTTTTATTTTTATATACGTAACTAAAATACAATTACTTTTCGACCAGCAGATTATGCATCTTAAAATTTAGACCAAATTTTGGTACATTGATTCTCATTTAAAGACTAAGTATTAAAGTAAAATTGGTTAAAGTGTTTTAAAGATAATGTATTGAACAAAAGAACTTTAGTGGCAAAATCGTTTATTTTGTTTTTTTAATAGAAATACAAGCATTTTAAATTACATAAATGTTGTAGTATTTTTCTTTAATTCTACGTGAAATTATGTCTTCGATAATTGTATTAAAGAAAATAAACAATTCAAATAATTTTATTCATACTCTTTTTTTTTTCATTGACATACGAGAAAGGTCTTGCTGCTTTTTTTATCTATTGAAAATTAAGCGATTGAAATTCAGTCTCTAACAATATTTAACTGACGATTACTAACGTTTAAAGAATCAACGGGCCATCATAGTTTTTACTACGAACGTTTGCGTTCGATGCCCATTAATTAAAAGGTTGGGTATAAACATGATGAGGGTAGAATAACGATCATTAAATCTGTCATTTGGGCCTGATGACTACTGCATACCGTACAACTCAACTTACACTGCGCAGTCATTACATTTATCCAGAAAACAGATTCATGATTTGGAAAGGGTGGATCCGATCTGTTATGGTAACGAAGGGTTTCCTGGGGGCCGTGCCGCGAAATTGTATTAAAATGAACAACTTACCTTCACAAAAACCCTTCCAGTTTATCAACGAAACATTGCATCATTAGGACCAGAGTTCTGAAACAAAGCAACAAACAACATTTAGAAACTGATTGGAAATACAGTAAACGAAATGGTTTTACTGGTTCGTCGTTTGAACATTTTCTTTTTGAAGTTATTCAAAAGAACTGCGTCATAACACCGACCAACGCAAAAGGCAACCGTAAAATTATGAAATATTCTAATAATAATTAGGTATTTTTAGAAAACAAAAATTATACGCTGGCTTTTCATAAAATGAATTATTTTGTGATAAAGCAATTTTAATAATATTACATGGATTCTAATTTTTAGAACAATTACTCGTTGCGACTTTAATCATATAACATTGAAATATTCAAAAATAAACCGTTTTGAAGTAAAATGAATTGTGAAGAGTTTTTGGTAAAAACCTTATTTACGGGAAAGCCATATTACCATACATACATTACTACCATTTTTTTTTGTTTATACACATAATAAAAAAAGAGTGCTTCAGACAGCATGACTGAATACATAGTATAATATAATACGATGTTATTAATTAGATGAATCGGGAACATCATAAATTAACAATTAAATTAAAATAAAAAATAATTTTTTTTTCAAATAAGATCTATAATGTGTACACTTATAACAATGAATCAATTATTATCTATTGTGAAAATTGTATTTTTTTTTTATTACAAAGGATTGACATGGGTTAGCTCGAAGTCTTGTATGTTGATCGTAAATATATTATATTCCATTATTTTATTGCCTTGCCTGTCTTTGCCAAATAGTTTTATGTTATTTTTATTCAGTTTCATTTAAACTTTAAGAAAAATTTAGTAGTACATTCCGATTGCGGACGCTGGCGCCGCGTCCCGTCATAAGTAAATGATAAAAATGCAGTTACAAGAAACTATGGAAAGTGTGAGAAATAATGGATTGGGCTTCACAAATCGCTTCCACTATATAGTAAGGATCTCAGTTTACGCATGCGCGCGCAGATTACAAATTTTGTATGGTACTCCACAATCCATGAAAAGCGAGACCTCGGTTTAGTTTCCTCGTTCTTCGTTCGTTGCTTGTGTTCCATGTGGGGTCACTGTGACCTTATTCTGTAACTAATTCGATTCATTCGTATGGTATGAGATGGAACGAGAGTAAAATACGATTTGTATTGCGTTACAGTGAGATGGGTATATGACGAACGAACGAACGAACTTACGAAACGAAATTGTGACAGAAAAAGCCTGCAGTGCGCACATTACCACGCTGACAAATGGATGCGTGTGGGGAGTGCGTCGCCATGTTTAGATTTTTGTAGTGTTATAAAACTCTACCGCAGTTTTTCGCGATTATTAAAAAAAAAAGTGCATTTGTTTATGTTAGGTAATATGATTATAATAATTACATCATTAAATACATTATTAACGTGATAATTAGGATAAATTTAGGAAAAGACGTGGTTCTATGCGTTCTATAGACGTACCGCGCATGATATATTTCATAATTGACTTATTATTCATAGATAGGGTTTATTTTATAATTAAGCCAACGATTACTCTTACGTCCTGTTCTTGTTTTTCATCTCTGTCAATTTATTTACCAAATATCTATATTGACCATACTTTCAAACGTGATACGAGTATCTTTGCGTCTTATAATGTATTCATTTGTATCTATTGTAATCGTTAAAACATTATTATTCCGCGCGCATCATGTAATGCGCAGATCCAAGTGATGCGGAGATGGTAATCAGTAATCATGTAAAGAGTGAGAAATATAAGGTTCTATTGTTCAAAGGCGATACGTTCAATTGCAACCACAGCACGCGTGTAAGCAATGCACATTCACGAGGGTTGATGGCCTTGTAATAGCCAAGATCCAATGACTGAAAATATATTATGTTTATATGAACACGATTAACATATCTAATTGTTCGATCACATAATTTATAAAAGTAATGTTTTTTGTACGTTCAAATCTTTTCAGAAAATTACGTATTTTAACTGAACTTTTGAAGCTACGAGAAATCTATTGCCAGCAGTGTCTAAAATATGTTTATATGTCCTTACATTTATTTCCTTAAAATTTTAGCAAATAAATGTCTAAGGTTTGAAATGACAACATGATTTCCATTTACAACTCGTTGAAAATTATCTATAAAATTAACATTTTGGTTAATCGTAAGAACGCAAATACATATGTATTAATCTATCCTTCTTCTTCTTTTCCACATCTGCTCCTAAGTGGAGCATGTGGACATCACCAGTTGCCTCCAGAAGACCCTATCGCCAGCCAGCACTCTCGCTTCTTCCCATGCCAATCCAGCGCCCCTTATTCTGCCGAATAAAGTCTAAAGATCGTCATTGACGGCCTTCCAGGACGGCGTGATCCCGCAGATTTAAAGAAGAGGCAACTAAGGTTTAGGTTCTCCTGAGGCATGCGCAGCACGTGTCCAAGCCAGGTCCAATACCGCATCCTCAAGACGCTCGTTATAAGAGGCTGTTGCGTCCGTTCTCGGACTTCAATGTTAGTTATAAAATCGAACCACCTTATACCTAATATTCTTCTCAAGCACTTACTCTCAAAACTCAGAAGTTTGGTGTTTTGAGCTTTGGTAAGGTGCCAAGATTATTTATTAATCTCAAACAAAAACAACTTCAATATCGAGTTAATGAGTAAAAAAAATACCAGGGGCGAATCGTCCATATAATCGATTATGCGCAGCTTTTCATAATATTTGACTGTCAATAATAATGTTTTACAGTAGTTTTAATTATGGGAAAATAAATAAAATAAATTATGTTTATTATAAATTGTTGTCACCGTTAATATCTTTCTCAAAAAATAAATATAAACATAAATTAGGGCACCCAGCGCCCAGCCTATTCCCAGTGCGGAAAAGAAACTGGCCGATTACTGCAGCTTATTTCTTCATACAAAATGTATACTGTATTTTAACATTTCAAAACCCAATTTTCCTTCTTGAGTCCACTCGCAGATTACACATATTATTTGAAGCTTCTCTGTTTAGATTATAGCATTTCGAACATTATTTCCTTAAGACTATTTTCCTTTGAAAGTATTATGTTGACATATGACACCAGTTCTTTCATCCGCCCGTATTATTAGCGCTCCGCTCGGTGCAGCGTAAATTTTTGGCATTATTCATTTTTAGAAGGAAACGAAGCGGACAATAATGGCCACGTCGCGGTGTAACATTTTTGTTGCAATATTATTGCAAATATATCTAATGAATGTCATAATTTTATTCAGAAAAATATATATATTAACGTTTCCCATTACGTAAAAGAAAAATCAATGTTTGTTAACATAATGGGGAGTGACGTTTTACAATAATGTGTTTATTTTATTTTAAATTAGTAAATATTTTCAGAATAAAATGAAAATTACAATAAAATATACGGTGTTTTCAATCAATGCTACACAAAACAGGATTATGAATAAAATGTTATTTTTTTAACTTATTTTTTAATAAATGTTATTTTTGTAGACTTTTGCATATATGAACTGTATTAAAATAATGGAGAATATATCTTAACATTTCGCGAAGTTATTAATTGTTGTTTAAGTTTATTTGGTAATAATTATTTTAATTATAAATAAGTAGGTTTTCCGTATTATGTTGTCAGCAGGTGAAGGGGAGAGATTAAGTTGTTTTCACATAAAACCATAGAAAAAGAAGTCGTGTAGGCATATACCTTATTACTTGTATGTGTATGTACAAATTATAAAAAAATGAAGCTTACCAACTAAAAATGTCACAGTACGCCACTGAGAAATACTCGTACCTTGTGACAATATCGATTTTTAAAATATCGAGTTACGAAAAAACTAAATCTGACATAGACCCTTTCAGATCCAAGTCACAATATAGGGAATTTTCAATTAAAAAAATAAAGAATCCTTCCTTTGCTGTGGTAAAAAAATCCGCACGTTTCATTTCAATCATTTGCTAATGCTCATAGCGCGAGCAAACAGACTACCCTTAGCGGAGCTCCGAGGGCAACTGGCGTTTTGTGGCAGTGGTACATGCTGGCCTGCGTCACGCGTGAAATCATCTCTCTTACTCGCAACTATATCTAGCATCGAGAGTGAGACGTAAAGAGTATTTGAGACAATTGTATATTCGGTCCTCTCTTATTTGTTTATTTATTTCACACTTTCAAAATATACAAAGGATTTTTGTTTCAGGTCCCAACTAGCAAGAAATTCCTGTGTTTAGGCAGGATCTTCTTTTTTACATGTGTGTTTTTTTTTATTAAATGATGCTTAAAAAATTCAAATAAATCTAGAAAACATATTAGTAACAATAAAAATTGAAGCACAAATATAAATTAGAAAATATACCATTAGTAATCCAAATTTTATTTTATCGTCGCGACAATGCGACACATTGGTAAGCTTTAAATTGGATAAGTGATTTATCTGATATTTATAATATAATAATTTGTTTAGGACCAATAAGTATTTGTAATTAAAAAATAAATTTTAATATTTTATATGTTTTCATCATTATTCCTGATTTGTGAAAATATCTTACTGTAGTATTTTAGAAGTTCAAAAATATAAACGTAGAATAATTGTGATAACAAGTGATAAATCCTGTATAAGTATTAATGTCTACGACGCCATATTCCGTTCATATAAAGGTTCTTCGTATTTGTTAAAATGAGTGTCAATCTTGAAAAGGTTTGTATTTACCAATCATAAGTTTTGTAAAGTTAATGCATTAGGATCTATAGGCAATAAAAGTAAGAAAGTCCTTGAAACCAAACTCGTGTAAGAAAGGGGCGGGCATTCTCCGGCAAATGGCGGCAAAAGTTCGTCGTACATTTCGATAATGTTTGACATCGGCGAATAAAACGCCTTCACAAAACTCTTCCAGAAATTACTCTCCAGAAACTGCAAATTGAGAAGCTCAGTACAAGAGAAGCATAAGCGATTAAATACTAATCAAATTCACAGATATTTCAACAAAGTTGAAAAACCTTATTGAGAATGGGATAGAAGTAAAGGCATTTACAAGGCGTATGACTTTAAATGCACTGCATTTTTTCTGGGTTCAATCCCGAGGATTAGTTTGCAGCAAACATTCACGTCTCCCCTTCCATTTATTGCGATCCTTAGGGGTGGTTTTCTGAATTTTTCACCCGAGTGAGTAATTTACGGATTTTTATTTTTTATATGCGCTTACATTTTGCTTCATATCTGGCCACACTGATTATCAAACGTCAAATAAATATGAGCACGTGAAATCAAACAAGATGATTTTCATTAAGAACATTATTGCGACGTCGAGCATTACTCAGAACACTTAGGTTGAATTGGTCAAACCGCGTGAGTTTTTTTTCAGGTTTTAAAGTTTTATACGTCATTTGACGTTGATTTACCAGTGTGCCCATTATATGAAGCAAAGTGTCGTCGTATTAAAAAAAAAATCCCCAAATTAATCACTCTCTAGGGGGCAGAGAAGATTCAGAATACCACCACAGGGCCTCTTTTCAACTGGCCATATTATGTTTATGTACAATAGTTGATATCGACGGGCTCGTTCTCTGTGGTTTGTACCCCCTACCGTTCCTTACAAAATAGTATGTAGGAGATTTTGTGACGCAAAATGTGGTCAATCCAATTAGCATGTCTTTTCGAAACTAGTTTAAGTGATTACTTTAACGCACTGTGTAGCATTCACCATTTGGCCTGTGTTTCAACATTAGTATTTTTTAACTCTTCCATCCATATTTAACCTTTTTTGTTCAATATGGATGGAAGATAATTTCACATTCTAAAAAGCGTCCGAAAATGCTTTGCTATTTTTATTCTTCTTTTTAGACTCGTTGGTTTTATCAGAATTTTTTTATTATTTTATAAGTGTACGCCATATTCTTCATCTAGATTTCTATAGAATGGAAATGTGATAATGATTATTATAATTAAAAATACAACGTATCACGTCCTAGATAAAAAACAACACTTGTATTTTGACCTCTGCAGTATTACTATTCGAGATTTATAGCATTTCTTAAAGTATTTTTTATTTATGCATGGTTAATATTTAAAATAAATAGGTTTATTTTATATATTTAACGTCTTTATTTTAGAATACATGAGTAATTTGTGGCGTTTTGGAGTCCAACGATAGATTCGTAGACTCTGATTAAGGATGTCCAAGGTTCGAACCCTGCCTTTTTTTAACGACTAAAAGAAAATGGCTCCACAATTAAAATATTTGGGTACAATAGCCGGCAGTAACAGACATTGAGCTTAAGAAAGAGACTGTCAGCCATAATTAAGTAACTCCGGCTTTGTAGAGCGACGTCTCTGTCTCACGAGTCAACAAGGATGAATGACAAAGACGACGCTCTCTACAAAGCCGAAGTTAGCCGATCATGGCCTACAGTCACTTTCTTTAGCCCGTTGTCTCTTATTTACCGCTGGCAACTGCAAGCATGTATTTATTTATTCTTGTAATTTTACTTCAATTACTGGGTATTTTTATTTTACTGTTTTATCACGTTCATATTGTACCGCAATTTTTTTTTCGTGTTATGCCTTAAATATATTTTTTTAATGTACATAAGCGTATTAAATAAATAAATTGGAATTCAATTGAGGAAAACACATACATACATACGCATACGTATATATTTCTAATATTAAAGTTCTGTTTAATCGCTGTTTTAATTATGTTTCGTAGGTCATTGTACAATGTACATTTTCAGTCCATACAATTCTCTGAAAATCTTTTAATAAGAACAAAATGGATGGAATCATAGAAACACGAGCGGACACCACAAGAACGAAGAACCCGCTAAGAACATCAGAGATGAGGGCCTTCAGAACGATTACAGGAAATACTCTGCGCGACCGGGTCAGAAATGACTTTCTACTGAAAACGTGCGAAATCACACATACGTGCACTGGAGCAAATCCCGTAGAAGATTCTGGAGAGACCACATAAACAGAATGAGCAGCGATGGACTGGTGTCCATAGCAGCCAAAGAATTGCCTTCCGGACGGCGCCGGATGGAAGGATGGTTGGGACTCATCACGGGAGACTAAGTAGTCTAAGTAAAACAGGTCGTCAGATCTACAAGAAGACAAAGAAGAGAGAAGAAAAAAGGAAGCTTTGCTAATATGCCTATGCTTAATTTTCTAGTACAGTCCGTGGTTTTAAAAAGAAAAGTTTTTTTGACACATCAGGATAAAAAAGGCATCATAGATTGCAAAATTGCTTGAATAGAAAGATAATGATTTACACCCCTCTTCTACCAAACTGCCATTTCATTAATTAACTACCGCCGATGCGATTTCGAACATTAAGAATTTTCTGTCCAATGAGCGTTCATTTTCATTAAAATTCTAATTGAATTGATAGAAGTGATTCCATCCGGTCCCCTAATGAGAAAAATTATCTTCTGGCTAATTTCAAATTTAAGCGGAAGAACGAATTTAAATATTTTATTGCTGCTTACTGCAAGCAGAATATTTTACCGTTTTCATTTAATAAAACAATTACATATTATCAGCGTTCTAAAAACACCTTACTAAATCTGTATTTTTTAAAGTTTAAAACATAAATACCATAATTTAACAAAAAAATCCTTTACATTAAAGGGAACACTTTTTTTATTCCACCTTTATTAATAATTTTTTACCAGCAACCGGGTTTCGTCGTGACCGACATCGTCAGACTGGTGGGAGACTACACATTTCTATTTTTTATACAAGTGCAAGCAGGGGTTGTAAATCATGATTTTATAAAATTATGGAAATAAAAGAGTTTACATTAAAATCCTTTAAATATAAGGTAATAAAAATTATATGAATTTAAGTTTCGTTTGAATGTATATAAAAAAAACTGGTGTAAATTGTATAATTTTATGAAGTTTTATAATGAAAATGTATTTGAATTTTATTAAAACTATAACAGGGGCCGCTGCAAAATGCAGTTCCACCAAGAAATGTCAGTAGAAAAACTCAATCTATAAAGGGAACACGATAAAAAAAGGCTCATAAACCAACTGGTCTAAAAAAAGTATAACTATCAGAAGGTGCTTACAGGGCTGTCTAGAAGGTGAAGAATTTGGATGAGCCTCACCTATATCTGCAGATGGAACAGTTAAAGTAATATGGATATTCAAACTTAAGCAGAATGGTGAGTGTTACACGATGTGCATATAGTGATCAATTAAACCAGCCAATGATAGATTATAAGCCCTGTAAGTTCCTAGACTTGTATAGCCCCTTTCGAAAAATATTTTTCGTCAGAATCGAAGTGTCATGTTTACTGTAGTAATTAATAAACAAACATAAAAAAATGTAATCAAACTTCGCCTATTGTTATCGTTCAAAACAATTATACATATTTAAAGAGGTGTAGTTTCTTAGGAATCTCTACATACAAAATGATCCGGTTAATTAAAATTCTCTACCAACGACGACTACATTTTAAGAGTTGATTAGATCCAACAAAAAACAACCACCAATGAATTAAAAAAATAATAGTTTTTATTTTATTGTTAATAAAAAAAATATCGCATATGCGATAAAATAGAATAATAACTCCAAAAAACAGAATTTTTAGGAGAGGCTAAAAATTGAATTAAAATTTATCTTAAAATCGAGTATTTTTCATTGGGTTTTTTTCATCGCTTCACAGTGCCGATATGTCATATATATTTAGAGATTTGTCCTTAAAAACACCATAACGTTTTCTAAGAAATTCTCATGTGTCATAAATAAATAGTCAAAATATAACATTGTTTGAGTACGGCGGCGCTCAAATAAGTGTAGGTTTGTCTAATTGTGTTACACTCGTACATTCATCAAGCGGGTAAATCATAAAGCTAGAATTGTAAAAAAAAAATAGCATGTGAAAGTTTTTTATGATTCATTCGGTATGCTTAACTAAAAATTATTTTTTTAGTTATAACTCTATTTTATCAAATGTGCGATACTATTATACGATACTCGTATGTAAGAAAATACAGGTTTGTATTATCGTTTTTTTATTATTACAACTCTCACACAGAGTATAAATAAAAATATGCAAAAGTACCTAAAAAATCTAATATTACAAAATACAATCAAATAAAATTAGTTAAATTGATCCCGATCATCCACTACAGTGTGAATCGCCAGTCAAATACACATAAAACATATTTTAATATTTGTATTTAATTTGTAAATATGTTGTGTATAAGTATTTTAATTTATTTATTTATTTATATACGGCATTTCTGCCATTTACATATATGTGGTATAAGAGTGCTTAAAAATAAAAATATATTTTTTTTAAAAATCGAGTATGAAATATTAATATACTCGTACTGTACCTACACATTATTAATTACTTGAAATACATATATATTTTAAAGAAATTATACAATAACAAAATACATTAATCAAATTATAACTATTCCAACCCAATCTTCGGAAGATGATTTGCTCTTTTTGATAAAAATATGTTGGTCACTTTATTTTTAAAGTTAGGCAGAGATAAACTAAATATATCAAAATGTGATGCATATTCATTCCCGGTATTCTGTAATCTAACAATAGGTGAGTTATATTGAGCTACCGTTCGAGAGTTTTGACAATAAAATATTGTAGATGTTCTGCTTAATCTAGGTGGTACATAGAATGAAATCAATTTCAGTAGATCAGGGGTATCAAACATTGGTTTTGTTATTTTATATAAAGTCGTAAGATCGGTCGATGTTCTTCGTTCTTGCAATTTAGTTAATTTAAGAGAGTCTAAAATTTTGTTATAATTTAATTGATTAGTAGAAAAACCCATCTTAAAATTAATAAATCTAAGAAATTTATTCTGAATTCTCTCAATAGAATCTGAGAAAGTGATTTGATAAGGTGACCATATTGGAGAATTATAATCTAGTTGGCTTCTAACTAGATATGTGTAAAGATATTTTAATGTGTTTATATTATTAAAATCTTTTCCGGTTCTAAGTACAAATCCTAATAATTTTACAGCTTTGTTAGATATAATTTGATTGAAAAAAGCACATAGTATCAATTGAAAAATCTAAAATGGGTAAATAACGGATTTTATAATCAGATAATATCTAAAAATTACTTCATTTCGAAAGCTCTATCGATTAAATTAGCTACCGATGCAGAAAAAAGGGAAACGTCATGAAACCGACATTATTTATAAAACTTTTATTTTTCTTATAATACAAAAATAATGTTCATTCATAATAATCTCAATTAACTGGTTATTATGTAAACTAAATTGAGAAATCAATAAATAATAGTTATCAATCCATAATCCATATCCAATGGCCATTTGTCAAATATTTCAGTAGCAACATTTTCACAATACAAAAAAAAATGTTTTTTTTTATATACTCCATTTAATTTAAGTAAAACATTTCGTGTTGCCAGCCGATGTTTTTTTATGCTTCCTAATAATTGTGGGAACTTTGTTACTATCGTAACACATTGCATATTGCACATGCCACCACTAGTTAGTAATACTGTGGGGGCAAGCAGTGAGGGGGCGTGATTTAGGGATTTAGGTTCATTCCTTCCCCTAGGACTTTCAGGGTAGCTACCCCCATTTGGCAAAACTGTGAGAACGGATGTTGATTAATGCGTGTGTTGGAATCAATGCGTTATATTCCCATTTGGGGGAAGATATAAAGAAATGAATAGTGTTTACTATTGGAATTATTCAGGTTAAGTAGCGGCGTGAATGCGCTGTTACGGGAACTAATAATGAGATAAAAATGATTTAAGCTAATATAAATGATATAATAACCCAATCCAAAAACACACATTTGTTTTGTAATAGATAAGAATAAATTAATATGTCGATTTTTTACTTTTTTTGGTTATTATTTTGCGGACATTTATACAATTCATAGGGTATTAATATTACAATATAAGAATGGTCAAAATCTATAAAAAAGAAGAAAAAGGCATTGACAAATAAAAGAGACATCAAGACAAGATCTGGATTATTTATTTTGTGCTTTTTCAAACCGTTGTAAACTTAACCTAAAAAAGTCAAGATCTTGTCTCGAGTTAACAATACGACAAAGACGGGTCATTGGAGAATTAAGGCCATAGTTTGTTCAATGCTGATCGATGAACAGTACAGTATTGTTTCTCAACCTGGATTGGAATATGGAATTTTACCTGTCGTAGAAATGATGACACATCGATTATACCATTTAGTATACCAAACATATATATGGAATCAATATAAGTTCAACGTTTTTTGTAAACTATAAATATTTAACATTGACTCTATATCAGCATATGAATAGTTAACTCTCTGTTGTTTAAGCATACACGCTACTTTTCGTACAAACCGATGTTGGACTGATTCAATGTGATTAATGCGATTCACATAGAATGGAGACATCTAGAAGATTAATGTAGAATGGTGAATGTTACACAGTGTGTAAAGTGGCCACTTAAACCAGCCATTGACAGGTCATAAGCCCTGTAAATGCCTAGACTTCCATATTCCCTTATTTTATGTATTCTTCATCCCTGTTGTAATTTGTTAATCTAAATGACTCCCGAGGGGGTTAAACCCAGTCTTTTGTCTACAAACATTTTGACAAACTCAAATATTGTAATATTAATATGTATTTCAAATTTTAGAGTTACAGTGATAACATTTACTAGATGTGTAAAAGTAGATGCGTACAGAATTTTAAAAAACATGTACCTTTTATGAAATTTATAAATAAGAAATAAAAAATTGAATATTTTTTTTTTCTGAATAATTTTTTTTAAAAATCTAATATGTTTACCAATACTTCCATTAAGTTATATCAAAATCCATCTAAGTGTACGTTTAAATCATTGGTATATGATTACTTTTTTCCTCTAAATATTATTACCCTTACGTAAGCTTTATTACAAACGGATGTTGGTCGAATTCCGAAGGAATGTCTCGATGACAAAAAAAAGCGCACAAAGTGGATATTCGAGTTCAGATTGGGATCGTCGCCTCGTAGGAACGCTGAACACGTGTGCGGGACCAACCCGAATATTTACTAAAATCATTTCATATTTGTAACATGTGGAATTATAATTAAATACGAAAAGGGTAAATAACAATGATAACTGTGCATGTCTGTAATACGACCAATACTATATATTATATGCTAAGTACCCATACGTTTTTATTTTTTTCTAAAAGTATTTTTTTTTGTTTTATTCCGATAACAAATATAAGTATACGATATTGTACAATTTTCATATTAACATATTACAACAGAGGTGAAGAACATTTAAGAAAAGGTAATATAGAAGTCTAGGCATCTACAGGGCTTATGACCTGTCAATGGCTGGTTTAAGTGGCCACTTTACACACTGTGTAACATTCACCATTCTGCCTATATTTGAACATCTATATTCCTTCAATTCTTTCATCTGTTGATGTTTGTGAAGTTAAAGAATGTTACAGTGTGTAAAGTGGCTACTTAAACCAGCCATTGACAGGTCATAAGCCCTGTAGATGCCTAGACATCTATATTACCTTTTCTTAAGTGTTCTTCATCTCTGTTGTAATATGTTAATATAAACAGCTCCCCAGGGAGTTGAATCCAGTGCTTGTCTACAAAAATTTGGACAAACTAAAATATTGTTGATTTTCATATTAATTAAATACATGTATTTAAATTAACGTTTCCCATTACGTAAAAGAAAAATACAATTCTTGTGTACATAATGGGGAGTGACGTCTTACAACAGTTTGTTTTATTTTTAATTAATAATATTTTTAAGGTAACGTATAAATTACAAAAATGAAACGCAAAAAAAAACTGAGAAAATAATATTAAAAATATGAACGGTGTTTTTAATCAGTGCTACACAAAAAAGAATTATAAATGTAACTTTTCACTTCTTTCTTAAATATATTGTATTCCTGACTGCTCTTTTTTTTCGTTTTTATTTTTTCTTTTCATTAAAGAAAAATATTCCTCTGTAAGTTAATGCTGTTGTGCTGTAGTTGTTTTTAATTTGGGAATTCAGATATTACCACCTGTTCTAGGTCGCGTACTTACGTTTTGTGACCTAGAAATACTACTATTAATTTTGTCTTTATGCATTTGAAGCAAACAATTCTTTTAATCTCTCTCTCTCTCTCTCACTTTCTCTTTCTTAATTATTAAAATTAGTTGGTTGATTTAATATCTATAAGTGTCTTTCAGAATCGATGTAAAACTTCTTAAAAAGAAGTATAAAATAATGATAAATGTATATTCTGGTATTGCCTAGTTGGTGAAATAATTCAATTAGATGAATGTCACACGCATCAATAAAGATTAAAATTAGTTGGTTGATTTAATATCTATAAGTGTCTTTCAGAATCGATGTAAAACTTCTTAAAAAGAAGTATAAAATAATGATAAATGTATATTCTGGTATTGCCTAGTTGGTGAAATAATTCAATTAGATGAATGTCACACGCATCAATAAAGATTACAGTTTTTTTTAATTATTATTTAATTTTATTCATACAAATACATACATCTTACAAAAAAAAATTATAACAACGTTTCCCAAACTCTATGAGGCCAAGAGCCCTGTGCGGAGTTGGGATACAACATTATGGAAAGTGGAAGCACGTATATCATTAAATAATGGTAAAAATAAAATATTATTACATAAACATACATATATTTCAAAGGGCATCTGGACAGCACGCTTAAAGTATATGAATCTATGCAATATCTCGCAGCAGTCACATAGACATATTACGTCACGTCACGTCACGTCACGTCAAGTTTTACTTCACTTAAGATTAGATCAACAGATGGAAGAATTGAGGGTTATAGAGGTTCAAACATAAGCAGAATAGTGAATGTTACACAGTTTTTAAGTGGTCAGTTGAACCAGAGGACACTCTATATTAATGTCGATTTGCTCTGATGTTATTTAGGTTCCTTGGAAATAAATTATAAGTACGACTTTTGTTCAAAGTTTTACTTTTGTTGCCTCAAGAGTGTTCAATAACCAGGATGAACATATTAAGTTTTCCAAAACGAAAGCCATTTTCAGGAGAAGTGTACAAGTTTAGATTTCGTCTAAGGGAAGAGACCATTGCGGGAGACTGCCGCTAGACATTTCATAAATTTACATACTATTGAGCGTGTTGCCCAATTGTTTATGTAAATTTATGTTTTTGTAATATTTTTATTTTAGTATTCTTTAATAATATGCGTGCTTCCACTTTCATTTATGTTTTATCCTAACTCAACACAGGGATCTTTGCCTCGTATAGTTAGGGATACGATTCTTTTTTTTTAATTTGTTTATTTTATTTATACAAATATAAATTTATATTTGTATAAATAAATCAATAAAGCAATTAACAAAATGAATATACGAGTGCATACGTATTTTTTAAAATTTGTTTTTTGTTTATTTTTTTTGTTTTTTTACAATAAACATAAGTGATAAAACAGATTATTCAAAAAATAAAGCATAATTACATAGCAATGATATACATATTAATAGTAAAAATAGTAAACAAAACCCACAAAGGCATGGCCGGTTCGTGGGTATACAAGAAAATGTTAACGAATTTTTGCTCCTATAATAAGTAATAGAGAGTTTTAATATGTTTGTGTAACATGGAAGAAAAAATAAAACATTCTGTAAAAGATAATTTAGTTTTTTTTATAGTAATTAAAAAAGGAAATAAAAAATATTTTAAAGAAACACAAAAATAGTAAATAGATTAAATTCATAGATAAATTGATTACGTCAAATTGAGAACTAATTGCTACTGGGTTATCTCTTCCAGTCGACCGTAATTAATACTTCAGAAGAGGGTATACACAAGTCTTTGATCATAACACTCATTATCCATGATCACTATAAAATATTATTATACATATATGTATATATTTTGTAAAGTAAAAAAAATTACTTGCGTTCTTATGATTTACCCATTTGACGGCCATTTTCAACGAGTTGTAAATAACTCAATGTTAAAAAATGGGAATCAAGTTGGGGTATAGTGGGATCCGAACCACCGACCTTTGGTCCGTGAGTCCGAGACACTAGCCACAGGACCACAACCCGATTCATAATTAATAGGATATTTTCAAAAAGTATTTGTAACGTTTTCTTTTTCCCATTTACTCATTTCATATATCAATTGCCACGCAATATGATTCTTTTTGAAAATATGTAGGTCATATAGGTAGGCATATATAACTATCAGTAAAAATGCTAATTAGAGCCGAGCCCGTTTTACCGTGTAAACGAAAAAACTTATTTTATTTGCATACATTTGCATGAATATAACCGATATAAAATAAAAAAGAAATAAAAAAATTACTAAAAAAGAACAACTAAGAATATAAACTGAAACTAAAGTAGAGCAAGAAGTAAAAAAAAACTAAAAGAAGGGGATTCGTATTTTATCTTCATTGATTTCTTGCATTAAAATCATATTTATATTAATGTTTTACTTCTAGTTTTAATTTAACAATAAGAATATAGATATAGATATACAATGTATATTATAAATTTTATACATATATAATCACTTTTTAATATTATAAAAATCGCATCTTCCTAGCGTGTACATTCATTTTATCTTATTTATAAATGTTGAATAAAAACAAAGAAAAAGTGTCTAATGTATGTTAGCTATATTAGAAATTGATAAATGAGACATAAGTTTTACTTTATACTGTTGAAGTTATGATTTATACTGTCAACATGAAAACTATTGACATTTGTATTATTTTTTGCAAACAAAGTAGGATTGTTTCATTGGAGGAGCATTGAAATTTTGCTGTACATTTAGGTATTTAACATTAAATAATAATAAATATATCTCTCCGTTGATTTCTCGGAAAAATAATAAAATTTTATGAAAAAAACATTGGAAAAGTACAAAGATAATAAGAAAAACTTTTACTATTCCGAACTGAACGCCTTCCCAAAGTAGGGCAGTGTTAAAATAATTTACCTCTTAAATCATAAGTGACGTAAAATCAAATTTATACCGCATTTAATTACGATAACATCTCTTCCAGTCTCAATACACCGTCGTACTATATGCGGTGAGCGTCAGCGAAAGTTTGTTCTGCGCTGGAGCAGGTCCTCCCCTTCAAATAAATCTTACTTTTAATATGTCTTATCACGCTCCGTTTTAAATGCCAATGTTAGCCAGTTAAAAAACGAGGCAAGGTTACACGTAATTAAATGATTATAAAAAAATCAAAAGTGCTGTCGAATGCAAAACAGCACCATGTCAACGAAAACGGAGCATCAAAATTTTTAATTAAAAAGGATTTATTCTACGAGTTTAAATATGAAACTTGTATTTAACAGTATTAATAAGAGTATTTAAAACCACATTAACTTTGTGGTATATATATTAAATACTATGTTAAATTATGCATTTCACTATCGTTTAAAAAATAGGTCAGTTCAAACAGATTTTTTTATTAAATTATATTTATTTTAAGAATATTTTGGTTGTAAATATTTCATGTCTACATCACGATTTTAGAATTCTTTTAACTCACTGTCAAACAACCGATATAAAAATTTTAATTAAAAAAAACAGACTGTTGAAATTAAATATTTACATTCAAAATCTTCCTAAAAGAAAATAAAAACATAATTCCATAAAAAAAGGTTTGAACTAAGCTATTTTTTAAATAATTATTTTAAAACTATTTTTAAAAATAACGATGATTGAAGGTATAATTCAGCTTAATTTAATAAGAATACTATATAATTTGTGTTATTAAAAATGATAGTTCAAATATTTTTTTTTAAAAACCAAAGTTATTATTTTCTTTAGTTATTTTCATGCTCAATTTATTTTATTCAAATCAATGGAATTTTACATTCATGCTTTGCATTTATATGAGTAGGTACCAAAGTACCTAAGTCTAAATTTCAAGAGGCGTAATGTTCCAGTCGAAAAGTAATACATAATTATGTTCTAGTTTTATTAAACTTTTGAGTATATTTTTAAACAAGTATGGCCAAAGAACACTTCATTATAGTACTAAAATTTTCAATAAGATTCCTAAGCTGATCTTAAAAGAAAATATTGACAAAACTTTTAAGAAAAAAATAATTAAATAGCTAATATGTAACAAAGCTTTATATTGATAATTATTTTATGTTAACAATCAACTATTTAAATTTTTGTAAATAAATTTTATGTATAAATACCTATTTAGTTCTTAATAATGTTTATATTACTTTTTAAATTTATATAATTTCTCTAACATTTTTCTTTGTGAAGGAAAAATAAGAAACCTGCTGACAAGCCGGTTCGCGGTTTAGTGGGTTTCATTATTTTTCCTTTTATAATTTTCTGTTCGTGTTTATCTTCTTGAATAAAAATAAATAAATAAATACAAACAGAAAGTTATCATTACTTAGAAAAATATTGTTTTTATCTAATGTTTATTGAGTTTTTATTTTTTTAATGGCGTGATTTTTAAATAACGGTGTTTTAAAACAGCAAAATTATATGATTTCCCTCATTTTGATGAGACTTTTTTATAGATATATTTTTTATTTAAACCAATCGACAGTTTATTAAAGAAACCCTTACGGATTGGTAAATAAACAAGTATTTAAAAATTTTATTAAATTAAGATAAAAGAAATATGATCAAAACAACATAATTAAAGAAAACATATACAAATAAATTTTTATTATCTTGGAGAGACAAGAGTCAAGACATTATTGCCCTGCCGGAAAGTTTCAACTTTCAAGATTAAAGATGGGTAATTATTTATCTTTTGAATAACTCTCTTTGCTGTAGGAATGCATCAACCGAGCTATCTTTTGACACTTCATTGTAAAGCTTAAGCATTCTTGGCATTGGTAAAAAGAAGCCAGTGTTTGTTCTGTAATTTCCAACAGCAAATAAAGTGTTGGTACGAGTGCCGCGATTCGCAACATTGATTAAGTTATAATTTAAGAGTCAAAACGATCGATAGTGAATAAGTGTGTTTTTTTTAAAGGAATAACCCGCTAAGCCTCTATTTTGAGGCTTGTCAGCAGGTGGGATATAGGGGATGTGGAAGGAGGTAATGAAAAATACACCACAACACCCAGACCAATTGAGAAAAAATCTTTATTTTTTTTTGCAACTGGCGGGAATCGAACCCGCGACGCCAGTTTCACAGATGGCCGTCTAACCAACTGCCCCACGGCGCCTGTCGAGATCGAGGAATATAAAATTATTTTGACAATGTGATTTATATCCATCACAGATTGGCACCATATAAAAGAAATACTGCTCATCATTATTTCAAGGCAAAAATAATTTGCAGCTTGACTCAGAGAGTTCGAAAACCTTAAAATTGATAATAATTTATTAACTGTAAGTAGTGTATATGAATTATTATCGATATGGGGCTTAATGTTTTATGTTATCAATAATAAATGTGTCAATAATGTTTTATAAAAACAGGTTCTCATAATTGATTGAGAAAACTGCAGGGACTTCCTGAATATTAAACAATTTGTTAAAACATGGCTTTGTAGTTAGTAAGAATACATTTTAATTAAAGGGCGTAATTACATCGTCATGTTGAAGAAAATATAAATACTACCACACAATAGCGAAGCTACATAGATGCGTAATTCTAGCTGCTATTGTGGGGAAAAGGCAAGCGAGGAGAAAATGACGAGAAAATGGCGGAAAATTGAATGATTAACAGTGTAGATTACGGGGTGCGATGTATAAAGTATTTCGCCAATGGTCCTATTTATTTTATCGCTCACCGAACGAACAAATGCCGCCATATACGAGTAAACAGAGATGATTTACGGTACATGAGAACTTTTACGCGTACGCGCCTCACATGCGCAATATTACACAGAGGGATTTCGCTTCCCGTATCGCCTCGTGAAAAATGGAGTTATGTTGCTTTTTGAGAGGCTTCATTCGAAGGCGCTGCAGGACACGACTGAATATTGTCCCTAAATATATAAAAATATGATTTATTAGCGGGAAAAGGGATTTTACCGCTCTCGGGCACAATCGAGAACATGCGAGAATTTTCAAATACTTTTATATAGCGACGCACGAGGCTCGAAAAATAAGAAGTTTATTAGCGAAAGTTTCTATTGATCCAACTTATGCGTAAAGACTTTTTCAAATATCAAGAAAAACGGTTTTAAAGGAATATTTTTGTCCTTGATTTACCAAAATTTTACCATTTTCGAATAGTAATAACTTTGCTAGAAAATAGAAATCAAGTTGTAATAGAGCGGAGAACAAAGCTCGCACTTTCACTCCGGACCGTGACACTACCACCGAATCACAACTCGACTCTTTGTATTTTTACTTCTAATTTTTGCTCGATAAAAATTAAAGTTAGTATTTTATTTCAAATGCGATTAATGCTGTTTATTGATAACTCTGGAAGAAATGTCATTGAATCAAGGCAACTTACATTTTATATAGGTTATCTCCTAATTAAATTTGGTAATGTATCCAAAATAAAACAAGTTTATTGGATTATGGACGCGTTTTGTCTTGTTAGGACATTTTCAAACAAACTAACTTAAATATTTACAAAGTTTCCTTATATACTAAAAAAAATTGTTGACATTAAATATAAATTTTAGTTATGTAATTAAACCTGTATAAAACACCAATGTAGAGTTTCAGCAATATTTTTCAAAATAAACCTGTATAAATGAAACCAATAAAATGTAATTGCTCTAAAAATATTTAATGATTTATTGCCAAATATAAAAGACTCAAAATGAAAAAAATAAAAATAAAATAAATAACTGCACATATAAATAGTGTAGAGGGGTTTTTTTAAAAAAAAATATATGTAAATCAATAAACATAGTACTTTATATAATTGGTACACATATTATTTATATTTACGTTAAAGTAACATGTATTCTTGGCACATATATATACTTTATATTTGTATAATAACGATTTTTAATTTCTTACATTTGATTAGCTAGGCATTTATAGTTAAGTAGTTTTAGTTATTCTTTTTTATGGTATTGTTATATTGGTATAGGACTACTTACGCTCTAAAGATAGAAAATCTCCATCTTAGAACAGGCTGTGACATGCTAGATGGAGACTATCATAAACAGAGATCACTCCGTTTTCATTTTAAATGAATTGGTTTTATATAGATTCCCTGTTATTAAGTTTGTAGTTTTTTTTTTTTGCAATAAATTTATAAATAAAATAAATAATATTAACACAATTATTATATTAATTTTAAAGTCATACCCTTACAAATATTTTTGAATAATAGAAGGTTTTCCCCAATATAACCAAAACATTACTCTAAAATATACTCAGTATACCCTAATTAATTTTTAATTACTCTACTTATTTTGGCTTGTATAGAAATCTACAAACATAAAACAGCAATTCTTTTTAGTATTTAAGAAACATGTAAATATTTAAGTTAGTTTGTTTGAAAATATCATAACAAGGCGAAACGCGTCACAATATACCCTTTGTATATTTTATAAAAATAAAGTAGAATTATAATCCAATGAACTTGTTTTATTTTGGATACATTACCAAATTTAATATGGAACTCTACCAATTGTCTGCATACACAGTAAATATCTCCTAATTGTTTTTAAAAAACACAAATTAAATATTGTTTTTAAAAAAAACAGTTTTAAAAAAAAATATTCCCATCACTCCCTTTTCGCACCTAATGGTGCATAGGGCACTGCGTTGGTAAGCCAACCACAGCGTATCTTGATAATTTTTGTTACATGAAAGTAGGATAATCAATCTTACGCTTCAGGTACCAGTCCAGGGACTATGAAATATTCTAGTGTGAAAACACCCATTAAAATAAATATTTCATATCAAAAATGTCGGAAATGGAACACGAGACCTCTTGCATGGTAGGCTAACGCGCTGTCCATTACACCTCGAGGCTGACTATGTCTATTAAAACATTATCACAAAAATAGCAAAATGAGTGTGAAATACTTTTTCGTAAAAATACGCTACATAACTTTTAGTGGAGTTAAGGGCAAGCATGAAACCTTGCATGGAATGAAGGTAGGTACTTAATTGAATATCAAAACTTAAACATTGTGTGTATAAAACATCAACAATTAATAACATACTACCTTCTGGAAGTCTTGTTAAGCTACTGTTTATGAATATACAAGGTTTAATAATAAATTTTGACAGGTTGATGATTTATATATACAGTTTGCCGACGCAACCCTGAAAATGGCCGCTGGCGCCGACACCGAAACGCACCTTCAAACATACCTTACTAGGTTACTGTAATAAAAAACAGCAAATGAACTTGAATTTTAAGACGCAAATTTCTAAATGTGTAAAAAGTAGTTTTGCAAATATCTACAATTAGACGGTTTAGAGTTTTTTAGATGGTGACTTCACTACTTCGCCTAATCAAAATATTTTTCAAACATGGTATTATTTTGAAGCAACCATGTTTCTTGAGATTGAGATTTTTCATTTTTAATCCACGCTTTAAGAGAATTTGCGGTGGAAGAGCGGTTTGATTATTAGGTACTTCGACGTAGTTTTTCTGTCACTCTTGGTAATGCCTCAATGACAATGTGTGAAAAAGCAAATTGCACGTCACATCGGACTGATAACGCCTAACTAAAATCCACAAAATGGTGGTCTCGTATTCTCGATTTTCGCTCCCCAAAACTAAACAGATTACGTTTTTTTTTTTAAGAAAAAATATCTACCGGGCGTCCAAAACCTGGGCGTTTGTTGGGTTGTTAGATTATCATAGCTTCCATAAGAAACAATTAATAAAAGAATCAAAACAATAATGACACGCCAATGGTAAATATCTAAAGTGTGTAAAACGCCATAGCCATAGTGCCATAATCCAGGGAGAAAATACGGGAATACGTTTGTATGAAGAAAGGTCAGATCACGTTTCCTCTTAATAACAAAAGAATGAGTAAATGAAACCACTCGGAACCTATGGGCCTTTTTTCAAATCAGCTATCGTCTCCTTAGACAGCCACATCGTTCCCCCAATTTTCTCTGGGCCTTCTACTGCCTCCTTGAAGGCCTTCAGCGTCCACAAAGGCGCGCTATCACCTTCTTTTAGAAAGACTGCACCAGAGCAATGATTTATCACGATATAGATATTTACCGATTTATTGATTGATTTGGTGTTTATTTTGTAGAACTCCATATTTAAACTTATAATATTAGAAATTAAACACTGATTTGAGTCTACTGAACATTTTATTTTATTTTTACAAATTGAAAATGCCCTAGCAAGGCGAAACAATTGTCACGAAATTTTTGTCCTTAATTTGTTAAAATAAAATACATTGTTCAGTAGGCTTAAATCAGTGTTCAATTTCTAATATTATAAGTTTAGATATTTAGCATTGGCGTATCCCTAAAGTTTTAATTTTTTGGTAAACTGTTTTTCATGTTCTAGCAAGGTCCATCTTAAATTTCTAAAAAGCGCCCAGTTTTATCTACCGTCTTTGGACGTACGGTTTAAAAATACGCTTACTATTTTTTTAATAAGTAAGTCGGTAAGTGGCCACTTAAACCAGCCAGGCGTAGTATGTGAAATAATTCAGTCAGATGAATCTCTTCACAACAATAAAGGTTTCAGCTCTTTAACTTCACTAAAATCAACAAATGGAACAATTGAAAAAATATGGATGTTCAAACATAGGCACAATGGTAAATGTTACACAGTGTGTTAAGTGGCCACTTAAACCAGCCAATGACAGATCATAAGCCATGTAAATGCCTAGACTTCAATATTCCCTAATTTAAGGTATTTTCCATCCCTGTTGTAATTTATTAATCTCAATGACTCCCGAGGGGGTGAAATCCAGTCTTTTGTCTACAAACATTTGGACAAACTCAAATATTGTAATTAAATAATGTAGTTAAAAATAAAGTGGTTTATAAAACAATGATCTACAAAGTTAGTGCTACAAACATCCAAAGTTTAGTTTATTCCTTTTACTGTTCGGCCATTGTAAATCCTCTTAACTATTATGTATTACCTATGTTGAGCAAATACTAATTTCATCGACTGTGTCTGTGCAAAACATAATACTCTGATAAAAAATGTTTTACGATGTAGGTAAGCAGCAAGATGAATAATCTGAGTTGGTGATATAAAAATTGGTTCACAAAGTAAGCGAGTGGGAGTTGAACATAAACACAACATACCTACTCCGGAATAAATATTGGCCTATCTATCTTTTCCAATCTCAAGCGAAATAACACACTTCGTGTATTCACTCTGATCTGATTGATTCATTCAAGTTGCTACAGAGTAAGGCATACATATAATATATTATGTACAAGAGACAGAGATTTATGTGACAAAGGAGATGTAAATATTGACGTTCCCTTGTAAAAGTATTACTCGTATTACAGGCGTCAAGTATTTTATCGATTTTATAACCGCCTCGTATTCAATTTAAAACGGATTTTTGTACATAAAAATAAATATCAATCTCCCAATAGTTTTAACCCGCGGCTTCGCTCGCGTGGGTTAGAAATAAATCAGGTAATTGACTAGTTTTGTCGTGTAACAATAAGATTTTTCCGATAGAGTTATATATATTTTCTAGACAAAAGTAGCCTGTATCGATTAGCAGTCTTCCAACTATCGCTAAGCAAAAAAAACGTATATCCGTTGGTCTATGGTGAAGCATCGTTATTCTGTTTTAATGTTATTTCATTTTCCACGAAGCATTGTCCCGAGAGAGTGTTTTTTTCAGGATGAAAAGTAGTTTATTTCAGTTGTAAGCTTTTCGGGTATCTTTATAAATCAAGGCGATCGGTCGCTCCGTTGCGAAAAGAAAAAACACAAACATTTTTAATAATATTAAGTATGGATTTCGTTCTACTGTAAGGATTTTTAAAGTTAGGCGACTCATTATATTGTATTTTTGTTGTTGTATAAATGATGTTTTTTAAATCATATTGACTCCAGTGCGCACATTATTTGAAACCTACTAAAAGTAAAAGATATCAAGGTCCGTTTTCTAATGCGAAGATGAAATTTATCTTTAATTTTATCTACAAAGTAAAATGGAGTTTTCTGTATAAAAAAATTAATATGTTTACATTTTTTTTCTAAACATGTTTTATTACAGGTTACCGTCGAAGATACTTCAAATTTTCGTACAAATATACACATTTTCGTTTATAAATATCGATGTTAATTTATACCGTCTCGATATATAATGAAATAATCGCGCCACAGAGCCTTATGCTGGACTCATTCATCTTAAAAATCGCATACAACTTATCGTCGCGTTGGGGAAACAAGGGTCTATAAAGATTAATAATTATTGAAATTTTCGATTTACTTTGTTTTATTTTTTATCTTGTTTTGATTACATTTATGAGCACACACTATTTATATATGTGTTTAATTTTTTTCTTATATTTAACATATATTCAAGTAAATTGCTATTCTTTAATTTTAATTGTATTATTTTACTCTATTTTCTTACTTTACAAAAATAAAAATAAATTCTTTGAACTATTTTTTATGTTCATTATTTTATATGTATACAGTTTTATGTCTGCACTCTTTTTATTTGATTATTAATTAAAACTAATGTCCGAGCACCCGACGACAAACTATTGTTGAATAGTTTATCAGGACAAAATATATTTGAATACCTTGTTTTCTTTATAATGTATTAAAATTTTAATAATGTGTATACTTTATTTAATAAAGACTCAATAAAAAAAATATTTAAAAAATAGAACCTTGTTTACCCGACGCGACGTTATGTAAATTGACGAGTCACAGTATTCTTGAACCACCTATGCGAATGAAGCCGATAAAAACTACTCGAATAACTAGTTCTTTTATTCGTTTACGCGTGAGAATAAGGAAATTACGAGGTTATTAAAAAAAAATATCCATTATCATATCAGCTACGATTTTGGAAAATTGTGTACATTTTTAATAACTCCCGCGTAACGTCACTAGTTCTCTTCGGGGCTTCCCGGTTGATTTAGAAGAACTTGTGGCATCAATTAAAGTTTTTCATTTTTATTCATTTTTCAATTCATTTTAGAGAAATTTTGCCGTGTAATTAAATGCTGTAATTTAAATTTTTACCGCACGCAAGAAAATATTTTTTATATACAATTTCCCATAACTCTGAACTTCCGCATTATACATAGAAAAAATGATATAAATAGAGAAACTTACAAATGATTTAAACAGTCTAAATTATTAAAAATATTTTTAATTATTTATTTGATCTCAAAATAGTACATGATAGTCCTAATAATCAGTCTATTTATTAAAAAACTATATACTATTCATCAATATTTATAAACTTAACTCATTTCAAAATTACACTTTATCAAAACACTAATACATGTTTTTTCCCACAATTTTGATTACGGTACATGCCATAATATGATTAATCTATAGTAAGTACCTAGAATTATACAGCCATACTAATAGACCCGACAGACGTTGTCCTGCCCGAACGTCGGCTTACCTGCTATTAGTTTGGAAAAATACTTTTCATTGATAAGTAGGTACCTAGGTATTTGTTTGTGATTAAATTCCAAAACAAAAAATTGTTAATATTATATTGAATTAAAGTAGGTACATAGGTATTTGTTTATGGATGAATTCCAAAACATAAAATAAATAATAATTTTTCAAATATGCCATTTATTTTGCAAACGTCAAACTCCGGTCTTCCCACCAACAGAGGGGTGTACTTCTTTAGGAATACGATTTTTAAAAATGTATTTAATTTAATATTATTTAAGTATTACCAAAAATTAAGTAAAAATGAATAATTGGGTAGAAATTATAAGGAATGGATGGAGAGAATCTGATTGAGATCCACAAAAAATAAATGGTTTTTGTAAACATATAAAAATAAACTTTTTTTATACACAAAAAAAACAATTTTTTTACATTTTTTGTCAATGCGTTCTCCTTGAATGCAACCCCGGTAGATCGATGAATAAAACATTTATAGTCTTTATTTCTTTTTTACACATTAGATTAAAGATTTTAATATCTACGAATACGCACAGTGCAAAGATCTATATTTTTCTGAAAACCGCACGTAAATCGGTTAAGCTGTTTAGGAGTCCAGTGACATCACACGTACAGAGGAATTATATATACAAAGATAGGGACCTTCAATCCATTTAATCTTCACATTCGTTTGACACAGAATTTCATTTTTTTATTTTGTAAAAATAAAATAAAGTGTTTAGTAGACTCAAATCAGTGTTTGATTTTTATATTAAAACAAATATATGGTAACGAAAAAGATTGAAAAAAAAAACAATTTTGTGAATAACCGGAAGATCTGAACACAATCACTAAACCACACACCAACCATCGCAGCTGTACATTATCTTATTATTCCAAGAATATTTAAACGAATTGACCGTATTACAAAATATGGCTCTCAGAATAATCCCGAAAAAAGGAAAACAGGTACAAAAAGATAAAATTAAATTAGCTCTTAAAGTTTTAAGAGCCAACATACCTACTACACACATATATATATTTTAAAACTCATATTTAACCCTAAATTTATTGCAACAGGTAGAGAAAACATTCTTGAGAAGGGAATAATGACGTCTAGGCATTTACAGGGCTTATGACTTGTCATTGGCTGGTTTCAGTAACCACTTTACACACTGTGCAATATTCACAACTTTTGAATTTTTTTATTGATATTTCTTTATAATAGAAATATACAGCCCGGTACATCAGTCTTCGTTTTCTAAATTAATTTCTTTCTGTATACCTTTACATTATTTACATTATAAATCGTACAATAAATAAAACATAGACTATACATTAATTTGTGAATGAGGTATTTTTATATTGGCTTTTCCAAATGATACAATCCATTTTACTTCAACCTATCTCTGATGCCTATTTTTTACAGCCTCTTTAAACATTTTTTTTTCTCTTTAGTAATTACATTCTTCTGCAGACTTTATAGTGGTTCGCCTACGCACTTTGTGGCCTTTAGGAATGCTTGTGGTTAGGAGTGCACATATCACCGGGGCACAAATCATAAAAGGATGTCCAACATCAAACCTGTCCCATCTCTTGTGCCAAGATTTATTTCAGAGCTGATTGCCAGTAAGCGCCGTATGGAGATTTTACGCACGCAGCATGAGGTTTTGTTGAAAATCGATTCGAATAACGAAGATTTACGAGAGTAACAACTTTGATAGCTGTCATAACATGTCATTTATGGCGGTCAAAAACAGAATAACACGAAACATTATTTTAAAATAAATTAAAACTAATGTTTTTTTCTCCGTAGGTGTCGGACGTCATAGATTAATGTTCGGATAATACATCATCTGTAATCGCGTTGTTTTTAAAACCGTAAGTACCCATACGATTTTAGTTAAGCAGAGTTCACACGAGGACAATACAATAGACAGGACGTTAATGCCCTGCCCCAGCTCTGTGAACAGCTTCCGCATCCTCAGACCGCAGTTCAAACTGGCGCAGTTCAAACTTGAAAATTAAAAATATCTTCGTCAGTAAACCGTAATTGAACATATTTAAAAAAAATAGAAACATATTCTATTTCTAAAACAGAAAACTTAATTTTATTTTGTAGATAAAACTGAAGATAAATTTTAACTTCCTATTAGAATACGGGCCCCGGGAGCCTTGTTGCGGTCGGCTCATGTAAAGATAGTTTCTCCTGCAGAGATATTTCTATAACCAACGTTTTGATCCATTGTCTAATCCTCACAATTTCTTTTACCACTAGCATAATATGTCTAAGATGGGACATAACAATATTGTCCTGTCCTCGATGTGAACTGTGCATTAAATTTTAGAAAGGAACATTTTGTGAGGTACCTATTTGAGATGAAAAAATAATAGTAAACAGTGTTAAAGAACTAATATTTATTTATTTATTTATTTAAATTATTTCTATTTATTTATTTTATTTCTGAAACCAACACAGTCATAATAATAAAAAATACATAAATAATAACAACAAGTTACAAGACCAATTATTAGTTTCATATAGGAACAAAAATATTTAAAAAAACAAAACAAAAACAAGTTCACTAGGGGGAAAGAAAGTTGGGTGGGAAAACAGGGAAGGAAGAGAAGAAGAAAAAATAGTAACTCAATATAAAACAATGAAAAAGAAATATAAATGTAAATAAATTCAAAAAAATAAATTAATTAAAGGCATACCTACGGCTTTAAAACTCGCTGTAGACATTTTGTTTAAACATTAATTTATTTTTTTCTCATCATTTCCTTTCCACGTTTAATGGTGCATAGGGCACTGCACTGGTACACTAATCGCAGCGTATCTTGATCATGTTTTTTACATAAAGGTAAGACGATCAGTCTCACGCTTCAGGTACCAGTCCAGGGACTATGAAATATTTTAGTGTAAAAACACCCTTTTTAATAAACAGTTCATATTAACCATGGCGGGAATCGGACCCGAGACCTCTTGCATCGTAGGCAAACGCGCCGACTGTTACGCCACGATTCTCATTATTATCAAACCCTTATTCGCATACACCAAATACAGTGTATTTTGAAGGGATGAAGGAAACGGGATCAGCCTTACGCTCTGGTGCTAGTATAGGAACAAGTAGATAATAAACAATATTTTGAGTTTGTCAAAATTTTTGTAGACAAGGACTGGATTCGACTCCCTGGGGAGCTGTTTATATTAACATATTACAACAGAGATGAAGAACATTTAAGAGAAGGTAATATAGAAGTCTAGGCATCTACAGGGATTGAGAACTGTCAAAAGCTGGTTTAAGTGGCCACTTTACACACAGTGTAACATTCACCATTCTGCCTATATTTGAACATCTATATTTCTTCAATTCTTTCATCGGTTGATGTTTAGATAATAGCTAGTAAACAAATACTTCAGGCTATTATTTTCTACTGTAACTACCTGCGCCTACCTTAGATCTATTAACTAATCTAAATGAATATATTTTCTATAAACTATATTGTGCTCGAAAACCAAAAATATGCATATCTATTGGAGCCCTCAATACAAAAAATACATTAACCGAATTGAATCTATACAATCAAAATTTTTATAGTATTGCAATTTTAGACGGTTGAATCAGAATACAGGTTTAGATGAGTCTATAAACTTACCTAAACTCCAAACACTCCAAACTCGAAGGAACATGGCTGATGCCATTTTTATGTATAAAACTTTGAATAACATGATAGATTGCCCTAAGATTCTGTCACTTATTAATTTTAGAGTCCCAGTAACGCAGACCAGAAACCAATGTCTTTTTAAAATTTCTATATGTAAAACTAAATCTTTTCAAAATTCATTTGTAAATAGAACCTGCCATCAGTAGCGTGCCTAGGGTTTACGAGTAAGGCAAGCCCATATATATATTTTTTAAATTCACAGGTGGTGTAATTCTCTGACAGCCTCATAGTATAGTGGCCAGCGCATTTACCTACCATGTAAAAGGTCTCGGGTTCGATTCCCGACATGGCTGATATGAAATATTTATTTAAAAAAGGTGTTTTTACACTAGAATGTGTCATAGTCCCTGGACTGGTACTTGAAGCGTAAGACTGATCATGTTACCTTTATGTAGCAAAAATGATCAAGATACACTGCGATTGCAGTACTCTATGCACCATTAGGTGCGGAAAAGGAATGATGATGAATTAATTTGTGTGAAAACATGATGTGAGCTTTTTTCACTACAGTTGTACAGTCTACAAAGCATCCAAAAGGCATATTATGACGAATAACAATATTTTTTTTTAATATGCATAGGATAATCTTTCTGAGGTCGTTTAAATAAACGAAATAAAGAAAACACAATATTATTTTATGTAAAGGAATTCCTCAGATATCAACCATTACCAATAAGTAACATCAATATAATATAGCGTGCGTAGAGTTGAATAATAGTCATCGGAACCCATAGATACATAAATATAAATTATAATTGATATAAGATATAGGAAAAGGAAAGTAGATAGGCAAATAAAAAAGAAACGTCGGCCATCTCCGAATTCATTGTATATATGATGTTTGTACAAAATTAAGTAAATTATCGTAAATTTTAACCAGTACGGGTCTTTATACAATTAAGATGAAAAAAACCGTCTAAAATTATCAAATTCCGTAAAAAAGAGCATAATAAACAATCGTAAAGTTTGTTCGACACGAAATACGAGAGGCGCTCTCTGCCAACTTTACCTTAAAGAAGCTGGCTTCAGATTCCCATATGAAACTCAACATATACAGACAAACATTTGTTGAGTTTACTGTTTGCATCACATGCGAGTTGCACCGTGAAATAAGCCCCATAAGAAGCCCACGTGCGTGAGCAAGATAAGAAGACATTGTCGTTCGCGCACACAGATTTCATGCGGTTCGGATCTCGGGATGCGAACAGTACCAACGTCGAAAAGATCTCTAATTCTCATGCGCCGGGAAATTTAAATAACGAAATGAATTATTTTTAAGCGTTTGGTTCAGATTTGGTAATTTTGAAATAAAATTAATAGGCAAGCCCGGCTTATGGGCTTCTATGGAAATACCGCCACTGCCTGCCATATGTGTAATCAGAAATTAAATTGTATTGATATTAATAACATATTTTTAACTTCCTTTAAAAGTGAAATTTCCAAAAATAATTCAAGTTATGATGTTGCGGCTTGAATCCGCAGCCTATATTATGCAGGTGATGTGCAGTTCTGTATGTAGGCACATAATAAATGAACACTGTATGGTCAACTATAGTTGTATTATTTATTGTAATGTGCAACTGTGTGACCAATATTCATTTACATTTCTAGTAATATTATAAGTTTTGTATGATTAGTTAATTTATGTTATGTATAATTTTTATGTGACAACATTTACAATAACAATATTATGTGAAAGCCTCTAATTGGACTTTATGATATGTATTTATGGTATAATTGATTCTTATAAATGTATAAATATCTGTTGGCTTTCCAATGAAATAAAATAAAATAAAATAAATAAAATAAAACATTTATATTCTAGGTAGGATATTTATATACTAAACATACGTACACATATTTCACGCAATGATATTTCAATTTTAAAATACAAATTTATTTATGTTTCGGTTAATTTGGCCTTTGGCTCGTTAGCAGTAAAGTGTGTTTTTGCACATTTCCTGAATAAAATGGGACGTGTTTGCAACTTGCAATTAAGTGCTCAGCCAGGTGTTACTGCGCCCTTAATGCACAATGTGCAAACCCCTGTAATTGGATATTCCTTTTAATTGCGACACTTTAATTACCATTTTGAATTTTAAACACATATGCATCTTTTTATTCTGACAGTAAATAATGTATATTTGTACAAATTTTCTATTTGAAGCACTAACTTAGTAGTTTTTCATTTTAATTAAAAACAACTACTGCACAACATCATTATACTTACAGAGGAATATTTTTCTTTAATGAAATGAACAAAGATAATAAAAAGTACAGTCAGGAATACAATATATTTAAGAAAGAAGTAAAAAATACATCTTTAATTCTTTTTTATGTAACACTGTTTGAAAACATTGTTAATATTTTTTTTGTAATTTATATATGATATTTTAAAAATATTATTTATTTAAATTAAATAATCTATTGTAAGACGTCACTGCCCATTATGTACACAAGAATTGTTTATTTCTTTTACGTAATGGGAAACGTTAATGTAAATATATGTATTTGATTATCGTAAAAAATTGTATTTAGTTGTAATATTATATTTTAATTTGTTATTAATAAAATAATAATATAAAAAAATATATATATATAATAAATCTGGCATATACCATTTAAGTTTGTAAGTAAAAATTTTTGACGGAAGTTTGGAATAATAAGAAACAAATTTGGAATATCCAGTGACCGGTTTCATCGCTTTTGCGACATCTTCGAGACTAATATCTTTATTAAGGAGTTCAATGTATTTTAACAAAACAGAGGTAAGGATAGAGAATTCAAAATTATATGAAAGTAAATTAAATAAAGTTATTTTTATCTATAGGATCATTAAAACAAAAAATTCTAGTATTTTAGTATTTACTATTTGGTATTTTAGTATTTTATTAAGTATCCTTAATAAAGATACCAGTCTAAAAGATGTCGCGAAAGCGATGAAGCCGGTAACTGGGTATTAAAAATTTGTGGATTAAAATATCACTCGTCTTTTATTTATATAATAAACTGGCATATACCAATTAAATTGTAATGGTTGCGATTCAATCTACATTGGAAAAACTAAAAGAAACTTTAACATTTGAGTAAAAGAACACTTTAGGTGCCAAAATTATAATATTTTTTTCTGAATTCGCAAACCATATGATAGAAAATAATGAAAATAAAGACACTGAATTGAAAGTAATTCATGTTGAAAATAAAATGTTAAAATCAAACAACTTGGAAATCTTAGAAATTAAAAAAGCTACTCAAAATATTTTTAAAAATATATATAACCAAATAAACAATATTTGATTTAGTCCACTCATATCTAGTTTTGAGCGTATTCATCTTAAATTACGCTTCCCATCCTTAAAAGATAAGGACATTTGATTTATTATTTCCATATGTGGTGCATAATACCGATCTAATAAAATAGGATAGAATTCATTAGTTAAGTATACCTTAAAAGATATAATAATAAATATTTACATTTTTGAACTCTCCCTTCCTCCTTATCCTGTCTTTGTGCATTCCTGTCCTAATCCCACCCAATTTTTATATGAATAAAATGTTTTTGTATTATATTTCTTTGCAAACTTTGTACAATTTGCGGAAACCTGTTATTTGCCTACGCGAGTCCAACCGATATATCCAATGTTTACTATAAATATTTATACAGAACTAATGGTTTCCTAAATAAAATAGTATTTTCAGAGATGGCGGAGCAGAGAGTCATTATTCGATTAACTCATTTGTAATTGCCGACATAATACGGATTTTATTTCTGGCGAGTCAGGATATAAGTACGGGTATAAAAACAAAAAGTCTGTAAGTAACAGAAAAAGAAATGAAAATAAAAATTAATAAATACTATTTTAAAAAATCAAGTTTCAACCTATTTTGACTTGATTTTTAAATGCTTATTTTTTTATTAAATGTATTTCTAACTGCCTCTTATAAGCAATACATTTAACAGGCGATGTGGCACAGTTGGTAAGTCAGCCAATTGTCAAACGGGCGTCGCAGGTTCGATTCCCATCAGTTGCAAGGAAAAAATCCAAGAGATATTTTTTTCTTAATTAGTCTGGATGTATTTCAACAGCTTTCTTCCATGTCCTTTCCTTCACACTCGCTGAATAGCCTCTAAAATTGAGGCTCAGCGTATCATTGCTTTAAAATAAAATAAAATATATCAATTCAGGTGTTTTAATACTGTTTCTTTAATTCTGAAAACTAATTAGTTTTATAATATTTTAAAGTTTGGCCAAATAAATAAATAAAAGTTATTTAAATACTCACTCAATGCTGTACTGAGGGTAAAAACCATTGTAAGTGTACGTACTAACCTGAAAATAAAAAACAGATATATATTAGTAAAGGATCTGCAGCATAAGGTGCTCCGAGAGCATTTAGAAATTAAATAAATAAAATCAATATATATGCGTAATAAAACACTTGTATAATATTGTACATAATACTCGTAAATTTTCTGTAATAAATAATGTGTAAAGCGGAAACTTGAATTAAAAAATAGATACTGCAGATGTTATTATGACTGATTGCATGGAAAATAATTGAAGATAAATTTTAATTAATTAAAAGCGTAATTAATACTTGAAATAAAAACGTCCCTTGTATTAGGAAATAAGTGACAGTTTGAACATAAAAAATGAGAAAGTACGGTGAAATATGTCGAAAATTTATGAAAAAAAGAATAATTTAATAAAAATGTACCACTTCAAATGACGTCACAAGTTCTTGTAAATCAACCAAAGAGCGTTGTGATAGATTTCAGGTTTCCGGGAAGCCAATCTACCAATCAGGACAAACCCTAGAGAACTAGTGACGTCAAGCGCGGAGTAATTAAAAAAATACAAAACTTTGGAAAATCTCAGCGATAATAAAAAGATACATAAAAATATTTGTTTTTTTTTATTATTAGTTTGATAGCCTTTTCACAAAACACCGAACTTCCTCATTGTTGAGTTTTCGTCAAAATCGAAAAAATCTGTTACTTCTACATACTTTTTTTAATGCAATAATTTTATTTTTTTAAATTTTACTATATATTTTTATACCATTTATTTTGCCGATAAACGCATCGCCATATTACGGCACTGAAAATGAATCAAATTTGAAGAAAATGTAACGATGATATAACATTTAGATATTTTCTTGATGTAACTGGCCTTTAATTTGTTTATCATTGTTTTGGGAAAAAAACAACCTAACCGTAATATCACGATTCTGAGAAGGAAAAATAAATAAGTTCACTTGTAACAAAAAATAAATATTTCTGTCGAAGTAGAGAAGTACCATAATTATTCAGACAGGTAAATGAAACCCTTAGGCAATATATGTACTCCAAGTTATTACTTTAAAAAATATATATATTATTAAAACGTATAATTCATGAACAACTCCCAAAAGTTATAAAAAAAACTGATTTGGGACGGTACATAAAAAGAAATAATTTTTGTCTCAATATCAATTAATACAATCCAAAATAGTATAAACACATAAGACACAATATTTTACACTATTTATAGAAAAAAATTGTTTATTACTATCACTATCAAAAAGATTCAAGTAATATTTTTTTATCGCAACACTTTTAGAGTTACTATTTGACTTTTCGCTTTTAAGTTCATGGGGCAGTTTATAAAATTGGGAATTCAAAAAGAAAATGTTATATAAAAATCGTTAGAGAAGATATATCAGGTATTTTTTACAATGTTCTTCTCACCCCCGGGATTACGATATTATATGTGAAAATATCACTGCATTTTCTTCACGTGTATATGCGAAAACAGTGTACAAAATACAATGATCTGAATAATAAAACGGTCGACACGGTCGTTAGTTGTTAGGCATTCCGTTTGGTGAATTTTTGGCGAGACGATGCCAGATTGCAGATTGGCCCCGGCCTAACTACCGCTTTTATTGAAGTTTCTTGCCGGTACTATCCGTTTGGTTTGATAATAAATGTTTCCCAGACAATGGCGACATTTGGCAACGTCCAATGTCGGAAAATGGCCCATAAACGATAGCAGATATGGAACCACGATACTATAAATAAACAAGAAAATTATATTTTTATTGTGAAATTATCGATCATTGAATGAAATCACAGCATTGAGAGAACGCACGAATCAAATAAAAAAAAATACCAATCATTACGCAATCACCGCCCCAAAGATACTGTACAACAATGAAATGTACTAGGTATGTCTCTTTTTAAATTTTGAGCATGTATGCACGTCATTATTCCGACATTTAACATGCTCACATTTACAAATTTGTTGGGCTTGACTAACTTGACTTGTCAGCAAATTCTTGACCATTTTTATCTGAACTTTAATGCTTATTGTGCACCTAAATTTGTTGCAACAGAGAGGGAAAATATTTTCGAGAAGGGTACACGCCAATGATAAGTCATAAGCCCTGTTAATGCCTAGACTTCCATATTCCCTAATCAAAAATGATTTCCCTGTCTGTTGCAACAAATTTAGATCTAAATAACTCCAAAGGAGAAATTCCAGCCTGTCTACAAACACTTGGACAAACTCAAAACATTGTTAATTAATTAATTTATTTATTTTATTGGGTAAACAAACAGTATGTACAAAACATATTCACAAAATCTTTGTATATAAGTGTAAAACACTAATGCACACGCCAAAAAAATTGTTTTCTCTTATGAGAATAATTTAAATTATGTTAAATACAACAAATAATGTAAAAGATAAAAAAATAAAAAGATGTAATAAAATTAATTGTGCATCTATCACGCAATATTATTACAAAACGAAAGACAAGGGTTTTTTTATTAGCACATTTATTTATTAATTTTATTTATTTATGTATTTCACAGTTTTAAAATTTACAGAGTTTCTTTGTTTCGGGACCCGACTAGCTAGGAAATTCCTGTGTTTAGGAAGGACCTTATCTTTTACATGTGTTTTTTTTATTTTATTAAATGGTGCTTAATAAATTCAAAGAATTATAATAACATTAGGAAAAATCAATATAAATATAAATTAGAAAACATGCAGGTAATGATAATAAAAAATTAATCATAAAAACAAATAAGAAAATATGCCATTAACACATTAAGCAACAGTTTTGTGTATTTGGAAGGTCTTTAATTGATACGTGGTATTTTTTTTAATTTAATTTTTTTCATACATTGCCGGATTGATAGATTTAAATTGATTTAATTGATTAAGAAGAAAAAATTAAATTTTAAAAGTTAATTAGAGTAAACAGTCGCCAATGAAAAAAAGTTAAATTTGAGGCACTGGAATCACTTATTAACTCTACGTTTTTTTTTCATTATGAATCCCTAAAATCTAGTTAGTCTTAAACTGGGATACTTCATTCCGCCTTCCGAGTTTCGTAGTACTATTTAGGGAGTAAATTCAACGCTGTAATTACACTAATACTCATTATATAATTTCTCGCTGCTTCCACAATTATTTCGAAATGAAAAGATGTCAAGTACAGGGGTAGGGTAGGACAGGGGATCATAAGTGTCACGGGGGCGTTATTTACCACAATCCAACCCTGTGCACACATTTCTATGCTGTGTTTTTAATGGGTAAAAAATGACAAAACATATAAATAAATACATTTTATCGATTGAAAAAAAACTCTTTTTATAGATTAAAAACATTTATAAAATGTATTTGGAGGTTTATAAATATTTATTAGAAAGTCATTGTGAAACTTTTTTTTCTGCCTCATGAATTTGCTATGATCCCATACATAATTATTGATTAATACGCAACTGTCAAATAAATACTGTAATTTCACTTTAAATACGTCAATTATTTAACCATTTTTAAGTATGTATTTTATCAGATAAAAAATGTTTTGTGTATCTAGGTATGTTTTTCAACATTTTTGTGGAATAAAGAAAGGTTTCAAAAAGGTCGTTAAAAAATATTTTCGTTTATCATTTTCAACACCTTACAAATATTTTTTTGCGTTACTTATTACGTCCAACCAATAATTGTTGTGTTACTTATTACGTCCAACCAATAATTTTTGCATTTCTTATTACGTCCAACCAATAATTTTTGCATTACTTATTACGTCCAACCAATAATTGTTGCGTTACTTATTACGTCCAACCAATAATTTTAGCATTACTTATTACGTCCAACCAATAATTGTTGCGTTACTTATTACGTCCAACCAATAATTTTTGCATTTCTTATTACGTCCAACCAATAATTTTTGCATTACTTATTACGTCCAACCAATAATTGTTGCGTTACTTATTACGTCCAACCAATAATTTTAGCATTACTTATTACGTCCAACCAATAATTGTTGCGTTACTTATTACGTCCAACCAATAATTTTTGCATTTCTTATTACGTCCAACCAATAATTTTTGCATTACTTATTACGTCCAACCAATAATTGTTGCGTTACTTATTACGTCCAACCAATAATTTTAGCATTACTTATTACGTCCAACCAATAATTGTTGCGTTACTTATTACGTCCAACCAATAATTTTTACGTTACACATAACGTCTCCACCAATATTTTGAGTCACTCATATTATTTGAGCACTCTAAAAAAACATTGACTCTGGATAGTTCAAGTAAAAACAACACAAGTTGTTATCATATATTAACGCTAAAATTGTAAACTGCACTTATAACCTCAAATTATGCAAATTTATCTTTTTTTCATAAATAAAATGTATTATTTCAGATACATCGATTACACAAAAAAAAAAACATTCATAAATTTCGATTGGTTACGATTCAATTATTTTTGTAAAAAAAAGCCTTAACTTCAAAAGCACAAAATATTTGTAAATTATTTTTTACGCAGAACGAGAAAAATAATTTGTTCAAAGTGTTTCGTCAGCTTCCCAACTGTTTAATAAAGCGTTGATGAAAATAATGAATAGGATTTCCTTTATCATTAAGACAATACTCAGAGGCGTTTAAGGAAACGAAAAGAGAAAGCTTCGACTTGGTTTATTATTCTCATTGTTGCAATAACTCGCAGCATTTCCACTTGTACAAGATTAGCACCAGACGCGCGAATAATTGATGGTTCTTTCCCATAAAATCATTCATATTCTTCAACATAAACGCACGTAAGAGATTCTACGGTACCATTTGTTTCGCGAGTAATATTGTAATAAGAAAATTTGTATTTGTATCTATTACATATGATATATTTGTATAATTTAAAGAGTGAAATAACTTATGCTTCGTGTTACAGTTTACGGGTGTTGTATTTAATGAAACTATCTAAATTTGTTGCAACAGCCCAAGCAGTAGGCCCTGTAAAATGCCTTGACTTCCATATACCCTTCTCAAAAATGTTCACCCTCTCTGTTGCAACAAATAAAAAACTCCCTAGAAAAGGAGATCCAGCCAATCTACAAGCATTTGAACATATTCAAAACATTTTTGATTAAGCTAATTGGTAAAAAATATATAAAAATTGTTTTCATGCGTTGTCTAGTAGGTGAACAGGTTCAGCCGGATGAATCTCACCCACGTAATAAAGGTTTCAGCTTTTTCACTTCACAAAAGTCAATACATTGAAGAGTTGAGGTAATGTGGATGTTTAAATATAGGTAAAGTGGTAAATGTCACACAGCGTGTAAAGTGGCCACTGAAACCAGCCCTGTAAATGTCTAGACTTCTATATTCCCTTTTCAAAAATGTTTTCCCTCTCTGTTGCAAGAAATTTAGATCTAAATAATGGTCTAGGCTGGAGATCCAGCCTGTCACCAAGAATTTGGGCATACGCAAAAACATTGTTGATCAATAAAACGCAATCATGTTTTAATACATTAATTTACTTAAATAAATCTCTTTTTTATAAAGGATATAAGTTAAATATTTGATTTATTACATTTTTACTTAAAATTTATTTCTTTGGAAAAAAGCACGTTTCATGTTTCGTAAAATCGTGAATATTTTTTTTAATTGTCTTGCATCTATTTTTCTTTTCTAGATACAATAGGGAAATATCATAAACCACGAATACCGGTAAAAATATATGAAATGGATTAACAATAATTAATTATATTTTCAAAATCAATATGGATATTGTATCGATATACGTCGTTAGAAAAACGCGACATGTTTGGCCTCGATAGTTGTGACGTCAGGATTCGTGACAATATTCTAAACAAATTCGAATGATCAAGAGTAAATAAACATGAATCGTGACGTATTAAGGGCGTGGCGAATGGAATGACCGTGTGTTTTCGGGAATTCAAAATTACGAATTAAAAAATATTTTTTTTGCTAATAATTAGCAAAAAAATATTTTATAGACCTTTTGTACTTTTTTTTTTTTAAAACCTGCTAATTCTCTATATAAACCATCGAATACTGATTTTTTTGCAACATTTAAGAATAAAAAGCCCAAAATTTACTGGTTGATTTAATGTCAGGTAATCAGTGTATAAAATGGCCATATTTTGTTCGGATGCGGATTAATAAATATCTAACATTTTAATAAATGTCTTCTCAATATGCATTAAATATAATGACAAAGGTAGGAAGACCGGAATATTCATGAAGTTTAATAAAACGCAGACTACAGCGCCTTAATATAAAGCCAATTAAGAATAAATCTTTATTCTAACAAAGAAATCTCAAACACGGGCCTAAGACGACAGATTCCTGGATGAGCAATTTGTCGAGTAATAGCCGGAGGTAAACGAAAAAGTAGAAGAGAAAGTGTATACGGGGAAAGAGGATAGAATGCCATCGCCTCGAGCCAGGAAATCCTCTTTCCCATCCGTCCTCAGACATCAAGGGGCTGGGGATAAGATAAAAAGGCCTCGGACAAACATTACCATTACTTTGAAAAAGGGTTCGACCGGAATAGCATTCCTCCCGCGAGATAATAATTTACCTTCGACTTTCCAAACCCATTAAAGTTTGGAGCTCTTTTTTAGTTAGGAATAAAAATCTCAAAGAAAGTTGCACCATCCCCGCATATTAAATCCTTATATATCGAGGCTATACTGACATTAAGTCAACAGACTTAATATATTTCAAATATTTTTTAAATACATGTGCAAAATGTTGATTTCTAATTTTATGCAAAACAAACGAACAAACCATCACGCTGTTTCCCCGTAGGGTAGGCAGAGAGGCATCACTCTATATTTGCATACAGACCTCGCTTCCTCTACATTCATACATCTTCTCATGTACGCACGCCGATTATTCCTACTTTTGACAAGTCCATCTTCAAGTATTTAATGGACTTGATCGTGCCATGTCTTTCTCGTTTTCTGCATCCATCAACATTCGCATCGTAGATCCTTTTAGTTGTTCTTTCGTTGTCAATTCGCTCTACATGTCCAAACCAACGCAGCACCCCTTTCTTGATTCTGTCGATGGTGCGTATCTCAGCCTTACACAGTTCACGGATCTCGACATTGGTGCACCTATCTACATGGTTTTACCACACATTGCCTGAGAGATCGCATTTCAACAGCATTTAACCTACTTTCATCATCATTTTTCCAATTCCATACTTCGCTCCTATACTTAAGAGTTGGCACTAGAACTCCATTGTGAACTGCTAGTTTAGCCTCCTACATTCTTTGTGCTATGCCTAGAATAAAGATTACTGTTTCAAAGCTTTAAAAATTTATTTTTTTTAATTGTAGGAGAAATAATGCGCTAAAAGACTAAAAAAGCTTTAAATGGGATTATCTCGGAACTTGTTTTAATGACAAAATGCATTTTGTCAGTAAAGCCTCGATATATACTGTATAATATATTCACAAAGCTGATTTTCTACTCAAATATTTGTAAAGAATTTAGAAATTCTTTTTGGATATAATTTTAATTGATATCAAGAAACTTTGCATATTTTTTAGCTTTTCGTAATAAAGCAATTGGATATTTTTTACTCGCGCCTAATACAGCAAAAACACCGCCCTGGGGTGATATTCCAAACGCTCTCGTTTTTTGTATGTAAATAAGCGAGATAAAAGTGTTTTCTACGGCCACGAGACTAGTTCAGAATAACACCACTGTGGTGGTATTCTGAATCTTCTCTATCCCCTAGCGAGTGATTAATTTGGGATTTTTATTTTGCATGCACCTAAACAATGTTTTATTTATGGCTACACTGATAATTAAACGTCAAATAAATACGGAAGCGTAAAAGATTTTTATTTAGAAAAACACTTAAATAGGTTCAATTGACCAAACCATCTTCGTTTTTTTCCGTTTTCTAAACAGTTTTTTATAACATTTGACGTTTAATCATCAGTGTTGCCATTATATAAAGCAAAGTGTCGTCGCATTAAAAAAATAAAAGTCCTGAAATTAACCACTCTCTAGGTGGCAGAGAAGATTCCCAATACCACCCCTGGGGTGCTATTCTAAATTTTCTCTATTTAAAAAAAAATAAAAAATTATTCAACTTTTTGTACATAATGTAAATTGTACATTGGCGGGCTTATCGCCAAATGGCAAGCTCTTCCAACCACCCAATAAACTTAAAGTTTAATTAAGTTTATTGGGTGGTTGGAACGTTTTCCGCCTTTACATGTAACATACAGATGGCATACAGTCGCAGTGACGAGTAACTTAAAATCATCTAGAATCTCATTACTCAATAATAGCATTGATCAAGTTTTTATACGTTTGATGGCTCCTCATGAATATTAAATGTTTTACAATATTTACTGTAATATTTATGTAAGTCATTTTCTTTATAGTTTTACATGTGTAGGAATATGTGTTTGAATGTACCAAATGCTTTAATTTATTTATTACTTTAATTTACTTTGTCCCCATTTAGATATTTTTAATACAGAATTTTGTGACTGAAAAAACTTTTTGAAACACTGTAAAATGAAACATTTGTCAGTGTGTTATAAGTTTATGTTCCTTAATTATGTTTATTTAATTATATCAAAATTTTTAATTGGTCAACTATATTACGAAAATCCCTCTCCTCCACTCCTCCACTCCTCCACTCTATTTCCGCATCCCTTAACCTTCTTACGAGCTCTTTTTTGTTCTCGTGTCTTATATAATGTATTATTTTTCTCTTTACTGGGTAACATGTTCTCTCATTATATTTGTGAAAAACTTTAACTGGATGTATATACTATTTTTTATATTTTGTATTCTTATATAACAACTGTTGTTTTTCCTTAATAAATAAAAATGAAATAAAAAATATATTTTATTTATGTACAATACTTGTAAAAGACCTTCGGGCGTTTGTGTAAATTAAATAATTAAAAAAATATATGACATAACAAGGCGTATATTAAAATAAACAATAAAATTCTGTTAATTGAAATACTGAATTATGAACTTGTAACTTATTAAATAAAAATATTTTTAGCAGAAACGTCTTCTAAGTCTTAATGAATACCTGACATTTGAATGTTTCTTTGTTTTAAAACGAAAAGTTCACTTGCTACGCGAACACGGCGGTTTTGTTAAACATGCTGTGCAATTCATTCGAACTGTCTTCATACCGTTATAGAAATAGGCTTATTTTCTTTTCCTCGGTATATCTTCGGGCGAAAACGCAGAAAACAAGAGAGACGCTAATTCAAAACAAACATTGTATAGCCAACAGAAATAGATTTAAGTTTGTTCAGAGTAGAAGTTAATTTATCTTCTTGAAATCCGTCTAATTTACATTCAGTATGGAGCACTAATTAGTGTATGATAAACAACTATCAAATTGCCATTACAGGAAGCCGTGACGATGAACGTGTAATACCAACAAGGGGAAACAGCGTTTTGTAGAGTTTCTGACAAATTGGAAAAATGTAAACCTGAAATTTACATAATTTGGTACATATGATTTAAAATGAGATGGTTCAGGCTACTGGAAATTAAATATTAAAAAAAGTTGTAAAAGGCATTTAATTATAAGCGAAGTTTCTCGGAAATGCATGAAAAATTTTTAAAAAATATTCTTATAAAAAGGAACTACTTTGAATGTAGTCACTAGTTTTCCGAATTTAACCAATAATAAAGCGTAGATTTCCCGTTTCCGGGAAGCCAACTAAGTAAGCTAATCGTCAGAACTGACAGACGAGAACTTAATACTTCACAGGCGGAGTAATTTCAAAATAGCAACACTTAAAAAATTGTAGCGCTGATAAACGATGGATAAAAGTAAAAATATATGTTTTTTGTCTTAGTTTGACAGTCTATTAAGATTTTTTTTTTAAACCGCTAAACTTCCTTATTGAAGACATCGTTTAAACAACCTTCAATTATTGTCACAAACCAACAATTTTCCAGGAGAGTGCTATTTGCAAAGTAACTTAACCGTATCTTCTCTTAATCCTCTTAATGTCAATCCAATACAGGTAATCTATAAAAAAATTAGGAATACTAATGAATGAATATCTATGCTGGCGAGCTCATACTAATGAATTAAGCGGCAAAATATTTTTCAGTCTACACTCTCTTAGAAGGTTGCAAAAATTATTACCTATTAATACTAAATACTCACTCGTACAAGCATTACTACTACCCATTCTAGATTACGCTGATGTTTCCATGACTGATTTAAGCTGAGAGCAACTCGATAAACTTGAACGACTTCAGATTACATGCATAAGGTATATTTTTGGTATTAGAAAATATGACCACATTTCTTACTATCGTAGACAACTGAAATGGCTCAAAATTAGACGGCGGAGAGACTATCACTCTCTTTTCACTTCTGTCCATTGTACTTCATAGTCCTAACGCTCCTATATACCTCCGTGATAATCAAAAAAGGAATACAAGGATCACTAACTTATTCACGTAGGAGGAAATTCAAAAATACATACATACGTGTGGATACCGACATATTACACCAAGCACACCCTATCACAACTTCAAATGAAGATGTTTTTTCAGCTCTGATTTTATAACATCTAAATTATATTTTTGCGTCAGTAATAAATTGTGTGTTCTTTCGCAAATATTTTCATCAAAGGCACAATGTGGAATTCAAAGAGGAAATACACAGTCCCGGGGGATGTTAGAATCTGAAAACCCGCATAATTTCCTAAGTACATTATATAATAGTACCTATTTTGCAGTGCATTATATCAAGATTTTATTGTATACAAACCCAGAATCCCGGGGCTTATATTGAGGAGCATTGGATCAATTTAAATATGATAGTATTATTCTACTTACTGCTTCGTAACGATAATATATGTCATAATTATTACAACAGAGAGGAAAAACATTTTTGAGAAAGGAATATGGAAGTCTAGGAATTTACAGGGCTTATGATCTGTCGTTGGCTCGTAAAAGTGTCCACTTTACACACTGTGTAACATTCACTATTTTGCCTAGGTTTAAACATCTAGATTTCCTCAAATCCGTCGACATTTGTGAAGTATAAGAGCTGAAACCTTTTTAAACATATTCTCTGTTGTAACAAATTAAGATCTAAATAACTCCCTAGTATTAAGGGCATGTTTTAGCGCTGTGAACGCTAGAGCCGCGTGGTACTAGTTATCGTGCCTGCAGTGCCCCCAAGTGGCGAAGAAGGGAAGTCACGAAGAAGGTCACGTGGTAGACGCACTCACCGGTGGCAATGGGAATATATATGATGGTGCAATATCATAGTAATACCGTTGAAATATTTAAGATTTCTATTTTAACTAAATACTGAATTATACCTCAAACACTAGGTAGGAAATCCAGCCTGCCTACACACATTTTGATATACTCAAAACATTGTTATAATTGAACGTAGTTAAGCAGAAAGCAGCCAGCCATAGAAAAGTAAAACTGAAATAATAGTACCTATGTGAAAAGAGTGAATAAACAAATCTCAACAACAGTTGGAATGTTTTTGACTTAAACAAATGATAAACAAGGAATATATTAGTTTTTTTTACATTACAAACAAGAACTTAATTATGTATTTGACCAGTTTTAATGATTTTTTATACGTTAAAATTCTCCAGTGCTGTGGGTGTTTTCTGCAAATTGAGAAATAGTGTTTTTGTGATGGACACCATTTTCAGAAGATGATTAAAACATTTTTTTGTATTAAAGCGGTCTGGCTGTTTTAAGCAGGACATACATATAATTGACCGCATTGCACCCGATAACATCAATATCTCATTTTTTTCAAAATTGTGTACTGGCTGATTTCTGCATAACTGCGTTCAATTTATGTTCATACCTAGTGTAAAAAACAATTCAATATTGCATCAATTCTCTAACTCTAAACTCACCCTCGGAAGGTTCCAGGTTCGATTCCTGGTAAGAACACAAAACTTTAATGTATTTTTCCTTATGCCTGGGTGTTCTGTGAAACACACCAATACAACTGGGTTTCCTGGCATGCCGTGGTGCAAACCGGATTGTTGTCCCGTGGCTAGTGTCCCGGACTCAAAATGTGTACGTGAAAAATATATTTTATTTCAGAATGTGACTTTAAAAATGTGAGATTGAACTTAATCATAAGGATCGCTGTAGATTTGCATTACTCGTCATTCGTGAAATGTTTTGAATGCGCATGTTTGCCTTTATTTGTCCAGGTGGTACACTACACAACCGGTGGATATATCAGATGAGGGGTAAATCTTGATACCCTGTCTCGGTACCGCTGTGTAGAGGGAGCACCAGAAAATAGAAGGGCTTCCTAAAACTCAAACTCAAACGGGGGGCTTCAGAACTTTTTATGAATTAGGCATGAAATGGTGGAAAAAATTAAGGGGATGAACGATTCCATTGTTTTTAAATATTTTCATTTAATTATCATCCGAATGTTGAGGGGAGAACTTTTTTTTCAGCAGAAAAGGCTCGGGGAAGTTATAAATTCAAATGGTTTTAATCGGGAATATCATTTAAAATCGTCGAAAAACTTTATGCGGATGGTTTTCAATATGGGACCGAAAATTTGAGAAAAGATAAATATTTTAAAAGCGCAGTATTTTAGAGATAAAATATAATATTTTTTGTATTACGAGATGTATTTTTCTGTTTTATATACGTACATTTTTTGTTTATTCTTTTAGGCTAAAACTAATTATTTAATTTATATTATTTATTGTTTCGGAATTTACTTTGTGGAATAACATTTTAAATAATAATTAAATTTAACACTTTTATTATTTTATTATTTTTAGGCCTCCTACGAATTTAATTTAAATGTAAATTTTGGGTGTTCAGAATAACTCATCATCGATAGAAAAATTCTTACTTATAAACCTCTCATAAAGTTCAACCGGTATAGAGCTGGGATAGTGACCAAAGAAACTTATTCCACGTTTATATCTGCATCCAACGTGGTATAACATTGGAATAAGCCTGCGATCTGCGATCTGTCATCTGTCACATTTTTCAGTAGTAAAATGGATTGCAATTATCTCGAATTCAAACAATTTGAAAAATATTCTGTCTTTTTAGAGATTTTAAAGTGAAATATTGTTCATGAGTGTAAAAATGATCATCAAATTTACATCTCATTTAGATTATTTTTATTTAGAATTTGTTTTGAAAATTATCATTGTTATATTTTGCAGTATACGTAAAATATTTATTATATCTTCTTCTTGCGGTGCCTTGTCAGGGCCCCCCGACGTTGACGATGACTACAGCGAAAGCATCTCGGTCCTGGGCTACTTTCATATTCCGCAGCCAGGACAACTGCTTATTGGATGTACTCGCCATAGTGATTCCCGGGAAAAGATGACCAGAGTGGTGTTCCGTTGCCTTCTCTGGTGGATTTTTCTGTCGGGTTTACCTTCCCTTGGCTGTTAGGTTCTGGTTTGGAGGCGCCGGAAACTCTTTACATCCTCATGGTATCTGCTGTGATCACCCCGTTATGAGTGTGATCCCATTGCCCAGGGTTCGCGACGTGGACGCTAACGAGTAGGACTAGTCAGTAGTGTTGCCGGTGGAATGCAACCGGGCGTTCGCAGCATTTTATAGAATCATTTATTATATATTTATTGGTCTCCCCTGAATAATGCACGCACGCCTCGAGTGTGCTTTGCATGTGTGGAAGTAGTAAGCATAAAGAAGAGCAGTGTGGGTGGATTCTTAAGCTCAAGCGTGAAAAAAAAATATGAACAGAAATATATAAATATTTCGTTTTGACAACACTCCTGTAGAATATTCGTTTGCAAATTATTTCCGCCTCCCATTAACGACCCTAAACATCCCCTTAAATTAATCCACTTGGCAGCGTTACACCCTGTATTAATCGTATTGTTTTTTATGCTCAACATTTTACAATTTTTAAATTAATCCCAATGTCAAAATCAACTTTTTTTAAGGAAAGCACATTTGAATAAAATAAAAACTTTGTAAAAATGAGATGTCTTCATTTAAATATTTATTTAAGCCAATAGTGACTACACAAACTATAAAAACGGATTATGCAAGCCAAAATGTATAAACACAGGTCTTCATAAATAACACGTTAGATATTTTTATCGTATTACATAAAACAAAAATGAATATAAAATAATATGTAAAGATAAATTAATTTAAATATTAACCAGCGCTCTCTTGTCCAACCGTTGCGTGGTTCTGTATTTTCTTAATAATATGAAAGAAATCAGGTCACTAATGCAATAACCAAATACTACATAAAATAATGTTTAAGATAGTTAGGTTAAAGTATGTATAACAATTTTATTTCACAGAAATTAATTCAAAAATTTCAAATATAATATAACGCACCTCCATCAGATATATATAATGTCACGCAACCCACCCTCTCGTATTGGGGTAAGAGAGGCGTAGAACGTCAGGGGTGGTGTGTTGTATGTTGTATGCAAAGCATGCACTTCGAACCCCTTTCTGCTATACAAAACGGCAATCGCTACTAAGCCGCACGAAAAAGACATTCCCATGCATAACGACGAACGCATTATTGTACCTACCGGGATAATTTCGGATTTCGATACAATGACTTTACCTAGGAATTTCGCGATTTTAGTAAGTAATAAATGATTATTGTCTCAATGCAAAATACGAGTAGGTACGGTATATCTTTACGAGCCTTATATTTAAGATGCTGGTGAAATGAAGAGTGCAATCCGAATTCGGAGATAAAAACTAGAATTGAGATGAAGAGTTCAACATTCTACAAAATGCAAAAAACTCTTGTGCAACCGATATCTGAGTTTAAGCACAAGATGGAGAGCAATTAAAGCATGTATTGCGGTGTTGCTGTATGGATTGCAGGGTTCGACTCAGAAAGTCTAAAGGATGAACGAAATTGAGTCCTCCGAACTATGGTTGTGCAGAAGGAGGATACAAACCTCATGGACTGATCGTGTCTCCAATGAAGCAATTTTATGCATCCTAAATAAAGAGAGGGAGTTACCGACCACTGTCAAATGAAAAGCCTCATACTTTGGTCACGTATTTCGCAGTGAGAAGTGTGCCCTTCTACAACTTATTGTGGAAGGAAAGATAGAGTGCATGCGGAGTATAGGACGTAAATGAGCATCATGAACACTTAGACGGTGGTTCGGTGTGCCGGATGGAGCAGCGCCGATTGGACTGGCCCAGGAACGCGACGAGTTAAGAATGATGGTCGCCAACCTCTGGAAGGAGCGACAAAGGAAAGAAAAGAAGCCATATCATTTATTGAATAACTTTATAATCCAATGCATCCACTGCAAGAAAATAAATAAGACATTCTGTCAACGTTGTCACTAACCAGAGTAATTAGCACAAGAGTCAAGGAGTATCTTTATTCATATGTAGCCCAAACGAGAGCGAAATACGATACTTAGCAGTAAGATAGTTTTATGGGATATGAATGAAGTTATGAAAATAGGCATGACATGTAATAGATCTGAACCGAACAGAGAATAAGACATTGTTTTTGTTTCAATTGCTTAAAAAAGTATGAAATGATTAAAAATATCGAATCTCTTAATTTACTAGTATGTTTAAGGTCATAATTCGTCGTAAAATCTACCGTTATTTCGTCATTTCTGAGTTTACTAGATTAAATTGTATTTCCGATCATAATAAATATATATTAATTTATTTTTTTAAACTCGAGTGTTTCATAAACTTTTCGATGTTCCGATACTTGTTGGCCAATCAATGATAAAACTTATTAAACATAACCGGTATATATATTTTGTACATGTATATCAGAATAAAAAATCGGATATTATTATAAATAGGTATTTTGTAATAAGACAAACAAAAGAGCAGTGACCAAAGTAATTATTTTTTTAAGAAAAAGAGAAATACTAGAGTTCTCATTATTTACTCCAATAATTAAATTTTCAGACCATTTCCTAAAAGTCGTAAATAACTTGTGCTGGAAAAATGGAAATCGACTTGTGGTAGAGTGGGATTTGAACCTCGTGCCTTTAATCCGTAAGTCCACAATACTACCACGGGCCCACAATCCGGCTCAACATATTTATTTATTTATTTTATTTAAACGTACAGAGCAGCACGATTTCAATGTACATACAAATATGATTAGGTAATTACAAAAATATATTCTAAAAAAATGCACAATAGAATATTAAAGTCCAACATATAGTAGTAGTTCATGAAATATGTATTATTTTCTTTTTTGAAAATGTTTTTTGTATATTTTTTATATTTAAGCATGTTTTTCACTCTTCATTTTAATTCTTACCTTTTAATTACTTTAACCATTTTTTTTCTTGTTTTTTTAATATTTTTTCCATTCATTTGTAAATACTTACTACAAACTTTTAAACAACTTTTTTTACTTTAATCTTAATTTTTAAACAACATCCATATATGTTTTTTTCCTTCTCTTTTTTGTACTTTCATTGATAACCTTACATTATATCATTATTATATAATATGGAAACTTCACTGGTCCATTAGAGTTAAGTCTAACTTTGTAAAATATAAAACTTTTTAACCGTACTGTATGTTTGCTAAATAAAATTTCAAGAAAAAATATAGTCTAAAACAATAGTAAACAAAGACGAATCAGTCACTAAAACACATTATGATTGATATTGTAAAGTCCACCTTAAATTTGAATAATTTAAAAGATACTTTAACTTGCTTTTAATAAGATTTAGTAATGCTGTACTCTGTACTGTGTTCTTGTTGGTTTGTCAAACGGATTGTTCAACTTTTAATAAAAAGGATTGATTAAAAACAAATTTAAAAAACGCGTTTTTATATCACAACGGAATTGCATCACAAATTCCCAAATCCGGATCGAGATTATAAACGTGTCAAAATTCAATATTCCTTCGGTGAAATTTATTCCGTGCCCGACAGCGCATTGGACAGCCAAAATGCACTTTGTGCCTGTCACGAACTTCATGCAATCTGTTTTCTACGAACACCAAAAGTGAATTGTCCCGCCATATTCGGGTCGATTTGCATCAAAATGTTTTATAAGTTTCGTCAGCAGGATGTGAAGACGAGGTCGCGGCCATATTTGGGCCCCTCGTGACTGAATCACAGCGGAATCTTCATTTACATCAAGATCTTATATCATAACAATTTTGTTTGCATTCTCAGTGATGAAAAGGTGTTTCAAAATTATGGAATCAAGAATCAGATGCGCAGATTAGATTGATAGTTTTTCATGTAATCACGCACAACAGTAAATTGATTTATTTCACGGTTTTTAAAATCCACAGATGTTTATTGTTTCAGGCTCCGACTAGCTGTGTTTAAAAAGGACCTTTTTATAGGATGATGCTTAAACTATTTCACAACATTATTTTTTGGTATGTGTATTTTTGTACATACACAAATCTGGATTTCTCCCGAGGGGGAGTAGGTATATATTTTTTTTTTATCAATATTCCTACAGAGATGAGGTAGAATTTTTTCAAATTCAGGATTATCGATATTCGAGCGTTTACAGGAGCGTTTACAGGTGCTCCAACACGCTAGTGAATGGTTTCTCATTTAATAAGATATATACAAGAATCAAAAAAATGGTACCTGTGTCGATATTCGCTAATAAGCGGAATGGGGAATGTTGTAAAAACGTAAAGTGGCCACTCAACCCAGCCAATGACAGGTCATAAGCCCTGTAAACGCTCGAATATCGATAATCCTGAATTTGAAAAAATTCTACCTCATCTCTGTAGGAATATTGATAAAAAAAAAAAAAAAAAAAAAAACTTAAACTATTTACTTATTCATTCATTCATTTATTTATTTATTTATTTACTCATTCATTTAAAATTACACTCGTTTAAATATTGATGAACTTATTAAGGCTTTTTAGGCTGTGCCCGTGTCAAGCCATAATAATTAACAATAAAAAATACATTGTAAAATTAATTAGATTAAATTCAATAATTATTATAATAGAAAGTGAAACATACATATATATATTGCAAAATATTTTTTTTAAATAACGAGATATAATTCAAATTTAATAAGATTTACATATTAAATTAATTGAAGAATTCAAAATTTATACGTTTTTATTTTTTTTATAAGTGACATTGATTTTACAGTTTATCATCATCATCAAACTCTTATCCGTATCCGATGGTGCATAGGGCTCAGCAGTGTAAAATCAAATTTATTGAATCTCAATATTTTTTTACAGGAAGGCTAGGTCTTACAATGAAACACTTCAGTGTAAAAACACCTCCGAAAACAAATACTCTCCCAGGACCTCAAGCGTGGTAGGAAAACGTGCCAACCACTAAGTAGACTACTAGGCGGACGTTTTTTTTCCAGAATTTTTACCTGAGTGCAGCCATCAAGTCAAAAACACTCGTCCAGGGTTCTGATTCTATTTCACACACAGAACTTTATTCTTCATCCGCCTAGACCCAGTTAGTTTATAGGATGAGATTAAACTAAGGTTTGTGGTCTTTAGTCTTCGTGCATTGTTTTAAATGATTTTGGCGAATTCGTTATAAGTATATACTTTTTTTAGTACACATTTGACGCCCAGGCTTTAAAAATACAGTTTACTTATAAAATACACAATAAAGTTTACAAAAAATAATAGGTTGCAGTTATGCCTTCTGCAAATAGCTTAAAAAGTAAAGTTTTTAAGATATGTTTATGAAGATACAACAAAAGTAATTCAAAAACCTGCAACTCGTTACTAAGTTTCTGGTTTTCGTTTACGTTTACGTTGTTACAAAGTGTCAATTAATAACGGAATAAATATGAACTCAACATTTTAAAATTATTATGAAGTGTTAAAGAATAAAATTTTATAACGCTAACAACAAAGTTTTATTTTCATAATAATTTATAACGAAGTATTACGAAGTGAGTGCCGATTTAATGAATAAGAAATATGGATGTTCAAACATAGGCAAAATGATGAATGTTACACAGTGTGTAAAGTGGCCACTTAAACCAGCCAATGACAGGTCATAAGCCCTGTAAATGCCTTGACTTCCATATTCTCTTATTTAAGGTATTCTCCATCCCTGTTGTAACTTTTTAAGAATAATAGTCAATTTTTTTTTTTCGTTAAATACATTTTTTTTAACCTTTTCATTTCTTTCTTTTTATTTTATTTGCATACTTGAGATTTTAATTCGAATGAGTACTGTTAATCTTTAAGTTTTTTTGTTGACATGAATTTTTATTTTTTTATATTTTTTTTATCTTGTTTTAGTTGCATTTATGAGGACTCACTATTTTTTTTTCTAAATTTTCTAAATCGTAATGCACATGTTTATTCTTTAATTTAATTGTATTTTGTTCTCTCCTCTCTATTTAATTGTTCCTTTATCCTTCTTCTTTCCTTCCCACCCCCTCTCCTCTCTTCATAGTAAAGAGTTTTTTTTTTTTTAAATATATTTATTTTTGTTAATCTTTGCTTTTAATTTTGGTATAAAATTGTAAGATTCAATATGTCCATGTATTTATAATTTTTTCAAACTAAACGGTATGGGTAGGTAGGAAGAAATTGCTTTACGGCAATATGCCGCCCTTATATGTATATATATTGTATATATAAAGTGTCAAATAAATAAATAAAATATTTATAATCTTTAAAAATAGTTTTTTTTTTAATACTATTCTTTTATTTTCAAAGCATCAAAAATGTGTACAATATTATGTCTGTACTCTTTTGAAAATAAGTCTGAGCACCCGATATTAAACTATTATTTAATAGTTTATTGGGAAAACTATGTTTTAATACTTCATGATTTTTTTATATAGTGTATTAGTATTGTAATAACACGTATTTTATTAAATAAATACTCTATAATAATAAAATATAAAAAATACCGAAAAAAATTACAGTGCTCTGACCAATATTATAATTAAATAGTAAAGGAGTGACTTATTTAAACATTGTTTTTGCTGATTTACTATGTTGTAATTGACATTTTTTTATTAAATTAAAGCAGGTGAAGTATTAAATATATCAAAAAGATCGTCGAATTTGTAGGCAAAATGAAACCGCACTAATAGAGAGAATAACTGGGCATAGTTTGTTTGAAAAGATTTTGTACGGAAAGTACATCTAAGTCTGGTGGTCTTAAATGGAATCCTAAAGTTAATTTCATTTAACAAGCATGGACAATCTATAACAGTATTATGCAGCAGTGGCGAACTGTGATTTTATTTACAGGTAAGCCGTACAAAAATATAATTTATTTGTGCCTTAACAGTAGGTACATTATATATTGTAAGTTATATATACTATAGATTGCTATTTTTTCTGTAGTTCTGTGTGATACAACAACTCTCATCTATGAAATCAACCCAAACGACGTAAATTCGTGATATATTATATTGTGTAGCTATATTATCCATTCATTTAACACATACCTTATATAAACGATCATAAAAAATAGCAGTATTCACATTACGATTGAAATGTCAACTGGCCTATTTGTTCTAGAAATGAATAATGCCAAATACGGCCGCGTCGAGCGCCACATGTGTTGCGAGTCATATGTCAAAAGTATCATCTCAAAGAAAAATAGTCCTTAAGAAATAATGTTTGAAATACTGTTTTCCAAATCGAGAATCTTCAAAGAACTTGTGTTTTATATTTTCAAAGAATAAATATTTTTATTTACATTTGGAGAAAAATATAAATGGTGGCAATGTTTGTTCGTTTCCTGTAAATAAAGTTACCTTAAAACATTATTATGGATCCAAATAAGATGGTAAGCTGCGCATAATAGCTTCTATACACGGTTCGCCCCTGTATATGCAGTGTAACAATATTGGCTACTATGCGTCTCGGTGAAAGCGAGGATATAATATGCAAATGTTCTAATAATAAATCATACGATTCATCTTATAGTTAATATATCGTAGGAATATGAATGATAACAAAAATATTTCATTGAATCGCGGTATCTATGTCAGAATTATTTTAATACCTAGTATCCCATATTATATGCAATATTAATGACATTGAAATATTTAACTCTGCCAAGAGGGACATGAGGTAAATTAATACCTTTCTTATAAAATAAACATAATATATCATGTAATTTGGACAAATTTCGCAGACTTAGACACCGTGCAATTAATTCACATCAAAGGCCATCGATTTAATAATTAATAATCTAACAATTTTCCCCTGACACTTAATCATAAATTGTAGTGAATTACCTTGAAGAACTATGGTTCTAGCAATAAATAACGCATATACAATGTTTTAATTATTTTTTTTTTGTCAAAATTCTAAATACATACTACGAGCATATAGATAATACAGTAAATAAATCACTGAAATTACTTGGTTCATTAACAGAATATCCTCTGATTTTACTAATGTCCGTACAATCAAAACTCTTTATTGCTCAACTGTTCGCCCTCTTCTAGAATATGCCTCCGTGGTCTGGTCTCCATTCTATGTCAATCGCATAAATCACATTAAATCAGTCCAACATCGCTTGCTTCAAAAAAATAGCGTGGATGCTTGGACTAGAGAGAGATAATTATTCTTTTGCTGAAATAGAGTCAATGTTAAATATTTCTAGTCTACAAAAACGTAGAACTAATATTGATTCCATATATATGTTCGGCATACTAAATGGTATAATCGATGTTCCATCATTACTGGGACAAGTAAAATTCAATATTCCGACTCGTAGATTGAGAAACAATGAAGTACTGTTCATCGATCAGCATAGAACAAACTATGGCCTTAATTCTCCAATGACTCGTCTTTGTCGTATTGTAACTCATGACAAGATCTGTACTTTTTTGGTTTAAGTTTACAACGATTTAAACGAGCACTAAATAAATAGTCCAGATCTTGTATCGATGTCCCTTGTGTTTGTCAATGCTTCTTTTCTTTTTTTTAATGTTTTAAACTATTATTTTATTGTAATATTCAAACCTTATAAATTGTAAACATGGACAATGTCCGTTAATAAATAAATAAATACAATTATTAATTTCGTCTACAAGTTGAGTTTAGATTAGGTTAGATTGTTTTGTGTGTCCGGAAAGATAAATAATACAGTTCTGAGTGTGAAATAGATCGAGAACCATGAACGAGTTTTTTTTTATTGGATTTGACCCTTTCTTGATTCTGTCGATGATGCTTGTCTCAGTCTTTCTTGGTTCACGGATCTCGACATATGTGCACCTATCATTTATCGTTTTACCACACATTCGCCTAAAGGATCGCATTTAGACGGCATTTAACCTACTTTCATCAATTTTTTTTCAATTCCATACTTCACTCCCATACATTAGAGTTGCCACAAGAACTCCATTGTGAACTGTTAGTTTTGCCTCCAGCGATAAACAATTGTTTGCCAAAGTAGATTTCAGTGCACCATTCACCCTGTTTCCGGCACTCACCCTCCTTTCCATCCCTAGTAAACATACTTCTCAGATAAACAAAGTTAAAAACCCTGTAAAAATTCAGTGAAGGAAATCGATTCGAGATCTATGTTATATTTATCGATTCCAAGCAGCGTGGACGTGAAATATGGATTTTTAAAGTGGTCCTATTTTTCAATATTTCATTGTTCCTGGTCTGACACCTGAAGCGAAATACTGATTACCCTACAGTTCACGTAACAAAAACAATCCATATGCGCTGTAAATTAAATGCTAATGCAGTGCTCTATGCATCACTGTGTGCGAATAGGGAAACGATAAAACATTTGTACTTAGCAAACAAAGTTAAAGTATGTCTTCTTTCAAACGATCACTGAATCAAATCCAATTATAAACACCTCTCTCCCGCTTCCACTCCCACAAAGTCCACTGTAAACCATTGAGTCTTTCTAATTTTGTTATAATAATTTTCTTTGTATAAATGTGTCCATAAAAATGCCCATTGGGCGTATATATAAATAAAAAAAATAAAAAAAGTAAATATTTTAAGATTTGAATACACTTCAATGGCATGAAAACCGTTTTCTATCGAAGATAAAAGTAAATTATGATGTAATATTTTTAGAGATAAATAAAATAACATTGTTTTATGAACCACTTTTTTCATTTATACAACCGACTAGTTTCGGCAACAACACGTTGCCCTTTTTTAGGGTTATTTTGTAACTAAACCACAAAGTTAGTCCAACAAATAATATACAAAATATAAAAACTTATGATGACTTAAAAATGCAAAAGTTAGGGGAATTATTTCGCGATTAACGGAAACCTTGTGCCAATTCAAATATATCTGAAGGTAGTGCGAAAGGTGATACTAATAATATGGTTTACAGGATTAAATTACAAATACATACTCAGAAGTAGTCTGTTATATAAATACAAGGAGTGGGAACCAACTTAAACCACAAATGGATTTATAACATTTACCATCTTATAAGTCCACAATATCAAGTTTATTTGTAGCTGCTCGTCAAACTATTATTGACAATTCAATTTCATAAATTAAAAAAAATACTTACTTGTTCTTTTTTATTACTTTATACTTGTTTTTTTATTTTTTACCATTATATCAAATTGCACTGTAGTATTGGCAAATACGCATTTCATAGATATATATTTTTATTTCTTATTTTTTCGTGATAATATATGCTTGCTTGTTTATTAATTTAACTTAAAAATGTCTTTCTTGCTTACCGTAACACTTTATTTATTGTTTGCCTTACAGAATTTATTTCATAAGCTTATATCTTTGCATTTTTTGTTTATATGCTTACTGTTTTTTCTTCCATACCTTTGTTATTATTGTTTTTTTTTTTACTTTGTAAAACTTTTTATCATATCCTTTCTAACTAATTTCAGATATTTTTTCTGTATATTCTGTTTATTATTTAGTATGTTAGCATGTATTTCATTTTTATTTTTTGTAAATGCCTTTTGGGCGTTAATGAACAAAATAAATAAATAACATTATTTGCTTTATTTTTTAATTTTTTTATTTATTATTATTTTTATTATTTTTATTATTTTGTTTTTTTTATCCCTCATTGAATACATTTTTGTTATTTTCTTGGGTTAACCTTTTCTTTTCTTTTATTACTTTCTTATTTCATTTACATTTTTTAGATCTTAATTTTAATATGTACTTTTAATTTTCTTGTTAATTTTTTTTTCTGCAGATATGAATTGAAATTCTCGATTTACCTTACTTTGTTTAATTTATTTTTTATCTTGTTTTGATTACATTTATGAGCACACACTATTTATATATGTCTATTTTTTTTTCTTATATTTAAAATATATTTAAGTAAATTACTATTCTTTAATTTTAATTGTATTATTTTACTCTATTTTCTTACTTAAAAAAATAAAAAATCTTTAAACTATTTTTATGTTTATTATTTTATACGTTTACAGTATTATGTCTGTACTCTTCTTATTTGACTATTAATTAAAACTAATGTCTGAGCACCCGATGACAAACTATTATTGAATAGTTTATCGGGACAAAATATATCTTAATACTTTGTTTTCTTTATAATGTATTAATATTGTAATAATATGTATATTTTATTGAATAAAGACTCTATAAACTAAAAGCTAAAACCAAATAATCTTAGATCTATGCCTTAAATGTTAATATTACAGGAGAGTAATTATTTAGCCATTTTGTGACGTTATAATGAACTTTTTGATAACTTTGATGACAAAATATTAATATAAAAAATATCACAACACATGTATATTACCACAGGTCATAAGCCCTGTAAACGCCTAGACTTCCACATTCCCTTATTTAAGGTATTCTCCATCCCTGTTGCAATTTGTTTATCTTAATAACTCCCGCGGGGGTGAAATCCAATATTCTGTCTACAAACATTTGGACAAACTTAAATATTGTAATAAAACCAACTGGCCCAAGAAGTTTAAAAATTGGAAAATTGTTTTCAGGCGTTGCCTAGTATGTGAATAATTCAGTCAAATAAATAACTTCGCAACGATAAAGGTTTCAGCTCTTTAACTTCACTAAAATCAACGGATGGAGGCATTTAAGAAATATGGATGTTCAAACATAGGCAAAATGGCGAATTTTACCCAGTGTGTAAAGTGGCCACTTAAACCAGCAAATGGCAGGTCATAAGCCCTGTAAATGCCTAGACTTCCATATTCCCTTATTTAAGGTATTCTCCATCCCTGTTGGAATTTGTTAACATGTATATGTGTATATACATTTTTTAAATGAATTTAAAATAAAGCAACTTTGTTTTTAAGAGATTTTTTTTTTTTTCTACCGACCGGTTTCACAGCTACACAAGCTTCTTTATAAGGGTATAATTCTGTGTTGATAAGGTAAAGAGAGAACCAATTTATAATAATATAATCGTTGACTTATCTCCCTTTACCTTATTAACACAAAATTTGGTAATGAATCGTATCCTATTTTATTTTAACAGTGTTAACTAAATATTGTATCTAAAAAATTGTCATGTTGCTCTTGTAAAGATGGGAGGTGTAAAGTGAGATGGATACGATGATTAAAACTAGACAGGAGTGGACCGATGGAAATACTTTATATTTGGTTATTGATTATTTTTTTCTTATTATGAATCGCTTTTTTAATTTCTAAGATTTCCAAATTGTCTAATTTTAATATTTTGTTTGCAACATGAAGAACTTTTAATCCATTGTCTTAATAAAAAAAAATTAACAGATGGTTTGCAAATTCCTAATTGAACCTTGGTAAAGAAGCTCGTGTTGCTTGGAAACCAGTCGGTAGAAGAAATAAATAAAAGTAATTAGTAGTTACAAAACAAAGTTGTCCTATATTTATTTTATTTTAATAATTAACTACAAAGTTAGTGCTTCAAATATACATTTTATGCATTTTTTTCAAATTGACATCGACCCTCTACAAAACGGTTGCAAGAAAAATATGAATTCTTACATTGGATCTTCTAAAGCCAAGCCACGGAAATCTGGTGTCCTGTAATACACAAATAGGTTGCAGAGTATCTCTATCATGTTTTTTGTATTAAAGATAAGGTGATCCTTAAGATAAGTTATACAAAGATGTAAATGCTCTAAGAGGTTATCAGTCTTACACTTGAGGTGCCAGTCTAGAAAAGATGGAATACTACAGTGTAGAATTACCTTAAAAAACATGTACATGCTGTCAGGAATTGAACCCAGGACCTCTATTGGGCCTGCCACACACTCGACGAGTGGCATGGGAAGTAGCGAAGAAAAGAGGCAGAGACGTAGTGTGGCAACATTACACGTCATGCTCCTCGCCGTGCTCACCGCTCCCTATTTTGTCGGTTTTCGGGCGCGAGTCAAAGGACCGGCAATATGAGCGCGAGTGGTTGGCCACAAAATCGCGCGATCGCAGTGCGCATCGAGCGCTCACACAAGATGCACGCGTCATTTTTTAATTATGTTTATTTCTTTGTATGACATTGATATAATGAGCTATACTAAAAATGCATAGCGCGCACGCTGCCACAGTTTCATCGTCCATTGTATAGCAAAAACAAATGACAAGTGCGGAGCGTCGTGATTAATTGCGCGAGTAGAGCAGTGTGTGGGCGCAGAGGGCAACATCGGGCGAGAGAGCGGCAGCGCGAGGAGCAAAGTGAGGAGCAGCGCAAGGAGCATAGTGTGGCGGGGTATAATAAGGTAGGCGAATACGCCAAATAATACACTTCGGAGCGGGCTTATCAAATCACTATCTCAGCAAGAAATTTCGCAGTCGGGAATATTTACTTGCGTAAATGTGAAAAGTTACCTTCATTAAAATACAACGCAATTTTAAAATAAACTTATGAATATTATGATGAGCACGCAATTTATGTATGATAATAACCTTATTAAAATAAGTTAGACCCAACCCGTGACGTTAATCCAAGTGTCGATTCCAATATTCCTATGAAACTCAATCAAGTGACACGAGAACACAGTTCACAGACAAAAACGGATCATGGAGCGGCAGAACATATGTACATAACTAACACAATGTCCGTTATTTACATTGCAACGGTAAGCTCGTAGAGGTGCGATAAATAAAATTTTATTTAAAGATTAGACGCGTTTATCCGAAAAATGCCTTGTTAAACCTGTGATCCTCCATTCACGAAACCAGTCTCCAGTCGCCACCGGCACCGGCTAGGCTACAACGCTAGAGCATGACATGGCTCGAAGTTTACCACATAAATTACAGAAATACATTAGAGACTACATATTTTAAATGGAAAATTTCCTTTACAGTATGTGAATTTAATACATAATAATGAGAAATTATACATTTATTTCCGTCTAATTTAAGTCTATACCTGATTCCAGAATCCATGTAAAGTACTTAATAAACTATTTTTTTTTTTAATATTCTAAAATTATTAATTTAATCCATCTAAAATGGTAAATAAACTATGCCTGGCTTCAAATATTTTAAGTGAATAATTCAAATAATTTAAAGTGGGAACTAATTTTTTTTGGTTCAAAGATTTACAGTTGCTGATTTAAAGCAAATCAGGTGTCAATGAAAAACATGGCCACGCGTAGAAAACTGAAACTTGAAAAATTAGGTTTAGGCCCGCTTCTTCAATGCTTTTGAGCCTTTCCGTTGAAGTCACGGGTCATCTGGTTGGAGTTGACATTTGATCCAGTAATGGATGCTTCAGCTCCAAACCATAACCTCAACGCTAGAAGTTTTTAGAAGATAACAGATGACAGCTTCTTGATTAGTTATTTTTTAGTATATATAATACATTTGTACCTCTTTCAATTAAGTTTCACTGTAATTTAAAAGTTTGAAAGAAATTTCCACTCCTGAACATTACTATTAGTCACTATTCAAACTAAATAAATTAGTTACCGAATAAAACTTGGTGTTCGTGTAACAATTTCACATTGGAATACGGTCACAATATAGTTGTATATGAGAAAATGAGTGAAAAATATACATGTAAAAGAACAAAAGGGGCTACCCAAGGCAGCACATGTTTTATGAGAGCGCCGTCGCTCCGTTCACATTTTGACACGAATGCTTAGATAAGCCGCATTCGTAGATCCGTATTCGGTAAAGAAAAAAATCAGAAGATTGGTTGTATTATCTGTGACGGCTAGCAAATATAACCGATACAATTCAATATTTAATTTTATTATGAACTTCAGCTCTACGGGGAGGAAATTTGATACAACAAACGTTTTCTTGCGGCGGAAAAAATTGGAGCATTAAATTGTTCTGCAAAGTTTCCTGAAAATGTACGAAAAAAATAATGAAACGTATTTTAATAAAACAAACTACTTTAAACGACGTGACTAGTTCCTCATTACAGAATAGGCAATTAGGATTATTTTCTCATACTTTTTGTTTTGAAAATGTAAGTGGTAAAAACGTATTATCAAAGCCTGTTAAGGGGTTAAGGTCCAAGACACATACTAGCTGGCCGCCGAAGCTAATTATTTTATATATACAGTCCCACATTTCGCTTTTTATTTTTCAAAACTGATTTTACCAGAAAATATGTAAGGATTTTTTAATAAAATGTCTGTAACTGGCGCTCGGAGCATAAAGGCATTTTGGCGAGTTTTTACGTAATTTCCTATGCTTATTTCTCATGGGATTTTCAAAATTTCAATTCGAGATTTTTATCCCTGTTTACCTAAGATATTTACCCTACTATGCATATAGAATTAACAGTTCAATCGTCGGTAATATTGCTTCTGTTGGAATGACACGAAGTAATGTTTATAATACCTTACCCTTAGTAGTTAGATAAATAAAACTACCGCATCGATCCCCTCCCTGATTGACAGTATCATATTGACGGTAAAAAGACTAAGGGCTGATACGCCACAATAATCAAAATTGTCATATGCATTGGTATAGCTTTATATACTCTAAGGGTATACCACTAATCTCAGAATTTCAAACGTCGTATGAGCCCATGGATACCGAACTTAAATTTAAGCGTTTACATATAAAAAAACCCCTCTTGAACGACGTATTTAAATAATTTAACGATATGTTTTTAACACAAAATGGGGAAATATTACATACTACAAATACCGATAAAGATATATGAAATGGAATAAGAATAATACATTGTATTTTCAAAATCAATATGGATATTGTGGAGAAATGTTTTCATACATAAACGTAAAAATAAAATTTAATAAAAATAGGTTGCTAGAAAAAACGCAACATGTTTGACCTTGGCAGTTGTGACGTCAAGATTCGTGACAATGTTCTAAACAAATTTGAATAGGCAAAAACGAATAAACATTCATCTTGACGTATTAGGGAGCGTAGCCAATGGAATGACCGTTTTTGCGGGAATTCAAAATTACAAATATACTAATATTATTGTGCTACTAATAATTAGCGAATTTGTTTTTTTTTTAACTGGACATTATTTTTTAGATTTTTTTTTTGTAGAGTTAGGGTAGTCCATAATCGATGACACACACGTGCTAAAACGTTTAACCTGAAATAGTGCGGTGACCGAAGAAAACAATGTCATCATTTTCTATAGAATCCAGTACAACATATAATGCAACTCTAACAGTATTGCCCATAAAACCGAGAGCGTTGTCCTGCAGTACATTCACATCGTCCCTAACATTAAAATATGAACAACAAAGGAACGTGGCCTAAAAAGAGACCACAAGGTGTGGCAACGTCAGTCAGCCCAACAAGGTCAGTTCAGTCAGTCAGTCCAGCTCAACGAAGTCACTCAGTTCCAGCATGTAGTTTAAATGCAGTCTCTTCAATCCATCATCGCCGCTACGCTCGTGATACACAACCAAGTGTTGTATGTTATTCGCCATGTAATAAATAAGCATTAAACAGCAACCTCATGTTTTCTCTGTCAATATCTAACTAGTGTAGGAGCTCCAACCCTATCAACAACCTAAATCCTACACTTTAAAAATATTTTTAAAAAACCTGATATTTCCCTATTGTACTTAGGTATATTACGAATACTCGTTTGGGTAAAATGTAATTTTACTACTTATCCCTAATCACATAGCCCTAATCATTTAAAGGACACCTGCCCTACATACATTTTTGTAATTGATTAGATATAAAAAAAGTCATCTCTTTTTTTATCTTTAATTGACTCACTCAAAATTAACTTTATGGCGTTACAGTCATCTAGCCTTTTTATCGTGGATACAATATTTTTTAGAATTTCTTGAATAATTTTATTTGCTTATTTATGGTTTAATCAACATTAAAGAAAATAAAGATTACAGGAGTGGAACAATTGAAAAAAACAAAGCATACATTAGTAGAAAACATCAATAAGGAATAAATATAACGTCTGTAAAAATATAAATATATATCTACACAATAAAAAGGTAAACTAAACTAATTTACGCTACGAAAAAGAAGAAATAACCAAACAAATAACCGTTATGGAAAAAATACTTAGATTTTCTAAGAAAGTTTAAATAATAAAACAAAAACAAAGTATAAAAACAAGGCAAAAAAGTGCAAAAGTTCTCAGAAATAAATCAATACGTAGTAATAATAATTGAGTAGTAAATACTTGTATGAATGAGAACGAAAAAATCTTATGGACATAATGAGAAACAATATTTCCATTTACTTTATCTTCAGTATTTATTTATGAAAAACCATTGACCATTGTAATTTATATATTATATTTAGAGCATTAACCTTATGGTCAACATTTTACTAAATGTTAGTAAATAATTGTATGTAACCACTTACCAACATTTGTATGTCTATTGATTTATGAAACCGGAAGATGTACAATTACTCACTAACATTTAATAGTAAAAATAACATATTTTTTAACTTCATGACATAGTGGTTACCGCATTTAGCTACAACACATGAGATATCAAACTCGTAATCTGACAAGGTCCAAGCTAAATTTATTAATAAGGCGGTAATTCACTACAATTGGTTTAATAAATAAATTAATATTTCTATAAACTATCAATAGGTGTTTCAATTTTACATATTTTTTATAAGATGTATAATATATTTGTTATTAGATGTAATACTTTGTACTTTACACTACTCTTCCTCATCAATGTTCCCTTACTAGCACCAAATATTGCAAATATGGCACTGCTTTGCTACTTTACGCTCACTCAATGATAAAAAATAGTTTTGGATCAAGTGGATAGCAAATATTTTAAATTCAATGCATTTCTATTTCACAAAAAAAAAGCATTTTGTTTTTCGTAGCAAATTTTTACAATATACTCGTATAAACGAAGAAATATTACAAAAATATTTTCAAGCAATCATTGTAATGGTAATTCAAATGTAGAATAACTTAAATTAAAGCTTCTGAGGATAATAAAGTGTTTACTGTGAGTGTTTAGAACAAAAAACTTTTCACGCCACCTCTAGATTTACAAAATTTCCATAAACAACGCGCATTTTGTTTTGCACGCACAATTCAAAATATCTCGGATTTGAAGTATTTTGCTAAAAGTCTTATAATTAAACAGAAAATTCTTTAGGAAATGAATATGATTGCCGGGAGCTTCTTGTGCAGAGTTGATTCCCGAGGGGATTCAAACAAACTCACGGTTATATAAGACTTCTGTGTTTAGGTAAAGAAACGGGAGAGGGTGAAAAAGAAAGGCACAAATAGGTCTGAAAAAACACAACAAAAATCTCTTATCTTAGGAGGGAAAAGCCGGGAAATAAATGCAAGCCTTCGTGAGGCAAGCGGACAGCCTCCTACATAATTCACAGCCCTTTGGTTTCTACCCTGATAAAAAATTTAGGTCGAAAAGCGTAAATGACAAACAAAAACGAAAGGTTACGTTTCAAGACATGAGTATGGCCCCTAATTTACCAAGCATAAGTTAATACTTTATTTTCGGCGTTTCTTTGACACGAATTCAGCAAGAAGTTCACAGAAAATGAGCAAATTCACAAATGATTAAACAACATACAAAAAAATCCGAATTGAAACGCCTGTGATATTTTTAACGGATAACTTTCTACGTCTATTTGCTATGAATTTAAAAAAATAATAACACATTTTTTTGGGCAAATATTGAATTTTTCAGGACACAAGTGCTACATTGTGATTGAAAATAGGTAAAAGGTATAATTAATTGGGAAGCAATGTAATGGAATTCTATCGATACATAATTATCAGTAAAAATATCATTAAGGTACCACGTAAAATTTTACTGAAAATTTATTGAAATTTAGCAAATAAGAGCAATTTGTTATTTTTTATTCCATGGGACTAAAATTTTGGATGAAATTAGAACGAATGTCGTACGTATATAATAAACATTAAAATTACACATACAATATAATAAAACTGAATTTACGTGAAATAATATTATTTAAGGAAATACGAGTAAATACGATCTAAGTTTTCGTACAATATATTTGAGCTTTTACTGCATAACACGGAGACTATTATTATTGAGATTTTCAAAAGCCGAAAATTTGTATTCGCGTAACGATTTTCAAATTCAATTTATCAAGGTTTAATCAATGGATCACCCTTCATTTGATATTTCGTTTCTGGACATTTAACTGAGATCGTGATAATAGTGACGTTTTGTGAATACTAAATAAGTAAACCTTCATTATATTATTACGAAAATGCATACATTCTACCAATATCTTAATACAATTCACGATTCGTCTTAAGTAAAAAATGTTGCTAAAAATATTTTTAAGTAAACCAAAAAGAGTATGCACAATTTTCAAGATTAAAACATTGCTTGATTGATTGGAATGATGATATTATTCATCGACTTAACATTTTTTTATTATAAATCATTTATACGATTAATTTTACAGAGCATAATACATTTTAATTACATTCCCAGGAGTTACTACAATTCAATTCAATTAGGGAAATAAATTAATAAAAAATAAAATAAAAGCACATATTTAGAACAATAAAGAAACAAAGCAAGTAAAAAATATACCAAGGTATTTTATTACTCGTCAAAACCAATTTATTTCAAACTAAACAACTATTATTCTGATATTCTGTTAATCATAATAAACTCTCTAGGGGGTGAAATACGAGAACAATCTTAGTCTGCGGACATTTGGACAAACTTAAAATATTGTGAACATTCTGTTCGTTTATATTATATTTAATATTGTCGAATAAATAATTTTAAAAAAGACACCAAACAAACGAAAATAATTTTACCAGAAAACCAGTAAAATAAGAAAATTAATAATAAATATTTATTCTAGGAAAATGCCTTAAGTGTTATTTCATAGTATTTATTTTATGAAAATTAATGCCTTAAAAAACAATCCCAGAAACGAATTAAAATACAGTATCAAAATGTAATAAGAAAAAAACAGTAATTAGTTAACCATGTCTTCTTATAAAATAAGTCTGTATTTATTTTATTTTATGATAAAAAAAAATTCTTTACGATTTCCAATATACTAGTACACACTTTTATTTGTTTAAAAAGGGAAACGCTTTTCCGGCTCATAATTAATCTCTTAACCAAACCGATCTCTAGAGAACACTCACAACACCTCTGAGGAATTGTTACGTGGAATACAACATTGTACAATACATTGTAAGGCTATGCCATACTAATTAATTAATTTTATCAGTATACCCTTAATAAGATTATCAGAAGGGTTTGTGCGTGGTCACGGTAGAACCATTATTAATCTGTTATCTCTTCATATATCATAACCCCCCGGTAGAGATGCTTCATCGATTATTCTTGACGTTTTATTAAAAACCCTTTGTATGAAAACTTGTCACGTGTTTTGAAATAACGAAATACGCAAAGTCATACACCTAGGGCCTTAAATAAAATAACATTCTTTGGAAGACATCTCAACAGAGACGAAAGAATTGTTAAGAAGGCAGATATGTAAGATTTTAAGGTTGTTGTTGCAGGGAGCTACTACACCAGTTGGAGATCACGGATTAAAAACTACGTTGATGCTTCGATGTGTATTTATTAAATGTTAAATAATATGGTACAGAAACGATAATGAAGCAGGAGAGTGACAGCAAATACTGAAAACTATTAACTACTGAATTACTAAACTGATTTACTTCATGTCTGAACTGAACTTCACTGACTGAACTACTGGTACTAAAGGGTACTACTGCTTTTATGGTAGTTGTCCATAGTGTTTTCTTTACTTCCGAGTGGAGGATTAAGGTCATTTTCTATTTCTCTTATTTTTCATTTTATTTTATTTATTGGGGAACAGTATAACCGGTTAAAAAAGATAATAAACAAAATATACAAAGAACAAAACCAATGACAAATATCCGCAGAAATGCATTAAATATATATAAATCGGTTTCCGCAATTTGGTATTTTGGATGTTTTGATTGTTTTGTTGTTTACGTACAGGAAATTCGTAATTCACCTTCTGCACTGTCCTTAAGACGGTAGTAGGTCAGGCGATAGTGGGCATTGGTTTCCGGGTGAGTCTCGCAGATATATGTAATTCTACTTTAATTTACTTCTTGCCCGATCTTGCAATTTGTTTTTTATCTGTGAGTAAACTAGTTGAAATACGTTTTCTAAAAATTATTTCAAGCATTTTTATGTGCAGTTGATTCATACCCAGTCGGTTCGAGAACGCCAATTTACGCAAAAAGAGTAGATATTTATTAAAATTTAATTATGCACCACACTGCTAACATACAAATTAAAAGGATATGATCAAGCTGTAAACGGCAAGTATGTATTTATATATTTATTTGACGATTTGAAAGCCTAAGGCGCAAGACTATTACGTAAGTATTATATATATTTTTATTTTTTTTTAAATTATATTTATAGCTATTATAATATTACATACATTTTTGTACACTTTGCCCAGCTAACAAGAGTAATTAACCCGTTCCAAGCCAGGCAATTACATTTTAATAAATAATAATTATTTACAAATAAAAGAAAGAACAGACAAAAAAATATAAACGTACTAGTATACACATATTGGTACATATATACATACACACATACATACAAACATACACATATTATTTATTTTTTTATTAATTAATTTACATGCCCTACGGGCTTTTACATATATTAGAAATTAAATTCAAGTGCAGCAGTGAAACATAAGTATGTAACTTTAGTTAAAATTAAAGATAACATAAGAAAAGCTAAAAGATACAATAATAAGTAAAAATCAGGAAATGTACCAACATAGGTATAGGGTACATAGAAAAATATTTAATAAATTTACATATGAAAACATACACACATACATATAAGTTTATACATTATAATAGAGATACATGAGGAAAAAAAAAAGTAAATAAAGAACAATATTAAGAAATTTATACAAATTAATTTATAACCTTTTGAATACTTAACCTATATTTATATAAAGACAGACGAAATATATCAACTTCACCATACTCATTACCTAGCCGGTGTAGTCTAGGTACTAATATACAACAAGAAAAATAAAACATTATAATTCTACAGAATAAAGCAATGAGGAATCCTAATATTATATAGGTACTTAAACAAACATTATATTTTAATGTAGAAATAATGCATACGAAAATTGGAATTCTCTCAGTTAAACAAAAAATATATGTGTAATGTTGCAATTTTAATTCATAAAATAATTAAAGGGTTAAATCAAATAAAAAATATGACAATTCAATCAATGCCATGCATACGAAAACAATAGAAAGAAAAAAAACTCAGAACTTATTGCGCAAGGGTTTAAAATTGTACTATGAGTGTACCTGAAGAAACGAAATAAACCGAAAGCCATGAAATATTACAAATCAATTGAAAAAATATGCTCTTGATACATTTTAATGTTAAATTAAATCATATTAAAATATTATAATAGTCCTTAACATGTTATGAGCTCATTTAATAAAAGATAAATAAGTGAAACCTCTATCTATCGTTCCTCGAGTAATCGTTTTCCCGGATGTGTCATTTATTTCTCCCAACTCCGAAAAAATTTCATATAAAACATCCAAAAATTGATCGCATCGATCGTTTCACTGTCCACCATTTTACCGCATTCATCGGTTGCATTACTATGCGTATTTGATATATTTTAATATTTTGTGTATGTTCTAATGCGCAGAACGTTCGAAAGAGTAAGAGAGATAATGACAATTAGAACAAGTTAAGGTTTCTGAAGATGATTGGCTAAGACTTGATACACAGACGAATTTCAACAATTTTGTCACATTTGACGACAATATCCCAACGTGTGGGATAAAAACTATCGAAAGCTCGTGTGACGCAAGGTTGAAGGAGACAGCTGAAAAGGTCGATATTGATGAAGAGGAGCCGCCGCCTGTGCCTTCATTTTCAGAAGCATGCACTATCTTCGAAAGATTAAAAACATTCTACTACTCACATTCAATAACTGATGCAAAGCCGAAAATATAATGTTGACTTACGGGAATAAAACAGTAAAAAACAAACGTCGATGAAAGATTATTTCCAATGCAATAAACTTCAATATTTTTTTTGTTTTTGTTCTGCTTTCTAATTTTATTTAAATACATTTATTTACATCTGAAACCGGTATCTTTTTTAGAATTTTAACCTGCCAATGGTAATGCAGATTGCCAGGGCGTTATCTTTACCCGATATTATATCCCTGTGTATTGACCTCGTATTCCCGCATTCATAGTTTATTTCAACAAGTCCCTTTAAAAACGATAGATAGAGGTTTCACTGTAAATAAATCTATATTAAAAACAAAGAAATCGTTGCATGGAAAAGACATATTATGAGAATATAACAAGAAATTAGATATGTTTTTTTTTTTGTATAAAACAAAACGAAAACTACGGGACTCCTAAGTAAGATAATATTACACTCTACAGTAAGAACAAACTCAATACAAAGAAAATAACCGTGTACGTCGGAAACATTGTATTCCATAAATTGATTTCTACAACTTTGGCGTATAATAGCTCCCACTCTCACGATTCTAATGATCTAGTTACAAGTTTGAAGAGGTGTCGGATGTCGTGTCGTATCCAGTCGTGACCAATGTACACCTTATGTCACAAGTTACAACCGAAACTGTTCACGGTGGTTAGTGAAAACGCAATCTTCGTTCTTTTACAAATCTCACGTTTTTTTTTTGTCGATACAACAACTTTTATTATTTTGAATCTTGAAATAAGACACATAAACAAATTCTTAAATGTGCTTTAATAATAACAATATACATGGGTTAACCAGGGTATTGTCGGCACCCCTTCCGCAATTAACACTCTCTTATTCAAACTATAAAAAAAAAAAAAACATATTTCAACAGAGATGAAGAATATTTAAGAGAAGGTAATTTAGAATTCTAGACATCTACAGGGCTTATGACCTGTCAATGACTGGTTTAAGTGGCCACTTTACACACTAAAAGCTATGAAACGCGTTGACAGTTGAAGTTGACAGCTAACAGTATCACAGGCGTGGAATGTGCGTGCACATTTTTTATGCGCGCGCAGATGTCAGTTCACACATTTATTGAAAATTAAGACGTGTTTTTATGAATTTGACCACTGATTTCAAGCAATTTGTCTATTACACGACACAATATTCATTGGGCGAAATTTTGCACAAGATCTTGTAGCATTTTCTAACCCATGTAATATGAACTTTATCTGTCTGCGCAATCTATAAGTTAGAAAGCATCACTCTATAAAAAAAATAATTATATGAATCATAAAGGTATTTAATGCATTAACTTTGTGTTCAAATATTTATATTAATGTTAGTTGATTCAAGTATTAACATATAACCACTTACGGACTTTTTAATGTTTAATAGTTTCAAGCGTACCCGACTCTTCATCAGTTTATTGACACTCACTTTACTAACATCAAATTGCAAATAAAATATTTTTAAACCATTTATTATAGAAACAAAATACGATTGATACATAAATCCGTAAATTTGGATTAACCAGTGACCGGTTTCAGCGCTTTTGCGATATCTTCTCGAATGGTTGAGCCTTAACAAACAGAGAATTGAATAAATGTGGAAGTTCAAACACAGGCAGAATAACAAATGTTACATAACCTAGCAGATGAAAGGTAAATGTCCAGACTTGCATATTTATATCCTATTCAAAGTTGTTCTCCATTTTAACACCTATTTTTTTTTTTAATTTATAAAAATATTTGTGTTCTTACGATTATCGAAATATACAAATTTTCGGGCCATTTTCAATGGGTCGTAAATAATTCACTATTAGAAAATGGGAATGAAGTTGTGGTAAAACGAAGCTCTAATTTAGGAACATAAGTCTGTGAGTTCGATCCACGTTAAATGGGAAATATTAAGTGTGGAAATGGTGGAATAAAATCACTTCACTTTGTCCATCGTAGACAAGGACTGAATTTAACCTTCTAAAGAGTAATTAAGAAGAACATACTACAACAGATATGGAAAACATTTTGGAGAAGGGAACAATATGGATGTCTTTGCATTTACAGAGCCGTCATTGGCTGGTTCAAAAGGCCAATTTACACAATTTGTAACATTCACCGTTCTGCCTATGTTTGCACATGCCTATGTCTTAAATTCGTCCAACTGAAGTTTAAGAGCCAAAACCTTAATTGATGCGAACAAGATTCATCTTACTAAATTATTTCACCTACATACTAGGCAACACCTAAAAATATTTCTATAATTTTTATAATTATTTTTGGACCAGTTGATTTAGTCAAAAATATTTTGAGTTTGCCTGAAATTCTATAAAGATTTGGAGAAATAAAAAATATTGTTAAATAATTATTGTGATAAAAAAGGCTTCTTATGTTCATACGTTTAACACTTTATGCGACGCAAAAAACTTAAAGCTCGAAACTTCAACTTTTACAATAAAGTTTTTAAAATATTTGAAAAGTTTTTCACCTCTATTTGAAATTTTAAGAAACGCGCAGAACCTTCAATAATTTAGCATCTCATACTTCTGTTACACGAATGAAAAATTATACCAATATAATATTATTTTTATGCCAGTTATCTCCGCTTCGTGGTCAATTGGTCAGCGCGTGTTTACTGTGTAAGAGGTCTCGGGTTCGATTCCCGACATGATTAACATGAAATATTTATTAAAAGGGGTGTTATTACACAGGAATATTTCATGGTTCCTGGACTGGCACCTAAAGCGTAAGACTGATCATTTTACCTTCATGTAACAGAAAACGATGTAATTTTCGGGAACCGATGATTTAGCTGAAGTCAAACCATCGTCAAATTACGTTTGTTAAATAATGCATTACTCATACTTCATGCTAATATTATAAATGCGAAAGTTTTTTGTCTGTTTTTCTTTCACGTCGCAATGGAGCGACTGTTTTGCGTGATTTTGTGCATAGGGATAACCAGATAGCTAACAAGCGTCGGAAGCTATCTTTCATCTCAAAAACCATACGACTTTCTAGCACGTAACAGTCGGCGATAGCCGATGATATTATTATATGAATATGATTCTGCGTCCGGATAGATGAAGAATACAAATTATGGGTGTGAAAAAGAACCTGAACCCTAGAGACGAGTTTTTGATTCGATGACTACTCTCGGGTAGAAACGTTAAAGGAAGTTAAGTGGAAATAAGTTTGCTTCGTAGTCTACTGGTTGGCGTTACAATGCTTAAGGTTCGATTTCTAGCAGAGTGGACATAAAATGGTTATAAGGTTTATGATGATGATGATTGTTATTACATTTTTTTAAAAACGTATTTAATTTTAATACAAAACGTAACATTTCAATAACGATATATTTATATATATACAGCCTAAGCCAATTACAAGATTTATATGAAGAAACATATAAACAAGAAACTGAACAAAAGGAACTTAAAACTATGTAGCAAAGACAAACAAGGGCAATAAAATAATAGTATACAATATATTCATAAACACGATAAAAATATAAAACTTTGAGCTATATATACCATGCTAATCCATCTTTGTCCCACACCGTTTTAGTTGCGAAGACGAATAATTCCAAGTTGTGTGACGAATTGACTAATCTACACACTCTGGATATTGGGGCATAAAAATAAAAATTGGCTCTTAAAATATTTGATAAATAGCAGATTTTGACTTCGGGTGACAAGGTTGGAAACATGAAAATAAATTGATATGTAATTAAAACGTTCATTGCAGTATCCACATGACAAATATTTAACGCTGAAATTTGTTTCCAATGCAGTAGGGATTCTGTGCACCGCCGAGGAATAAGATAATGTTCATGGCTTAGCTCAAAGTCATATATTATGTAGATTGTATTTTTTTAATATACTGCAAACAAGTATTTTATTGTCCTTGTTTGTCTTTGCTGCATGTATTTAGGTTCTGTTTCTCCATGTAATTGGCTTAGGCCTATCAGTAAATAAAAATATAGTAAATTACAAAACGCTGACTAAAACAATTTTCTTGCCTCAAAATATACCAGAAGTTCAAGTTTTATGTTCTGTTTTAAGTTTCAAGGACCATTCCCTCGCACACACCTTCAATGGTACCCTCGTATTCCGGAATTCAATAACTTGAAACTGTCGTAACTTTAACGTGAAAGTCTGAACTTTCTCGCTTCCAATTTAAGCAGTAAAAGTTTGATGTTTCATACATAATTTTACTGTTAAACGAAGAACGAGGAAAACGGAAAACATTTCAGGTGTGAAGTACCTATCCACGAAATCATTTCAATATTGAAGATCCCATGGAAAGAACACGGTTATTAACATTTTTGATAAAACTGAATTGATCAATTCTCAAATAATTTACGTATGCTTTACAACATTTTTGAATACGCGACACCTTTATGAGTTAAAAAAAATCTGGTGACTTCTCCGAGACCTAAATTTCAATATACTACTCGTATTAAAATCATTTCAAAGACGACGTATTTTATTGTCTTCCTATTGCGACCATAATATATAAGAATCGCGGGCGCAGCGTCCTGTCAGCAGCAAGATCTATAAATCTTATACATTTTTCTGCTGACGGCTTAATTAAAATGGAATTTAATTCGCATAATATTAACGTCTACAAGATGAAGAGAAAAAATATCCAGAGCAGGCACGGGAAGCTTTGGACTTATAAGGGGCCATTCGCCACATTCACATGTTTTGGATGTCAACTAATAACATTTGACATTAAAACTAAAAAGAGAAATATACTCCGATCATAAAATAATTGGATTATTTGCGTCTCAAAAATACAAACACAATCCGAGAAATTATTTTTTTAAATCAGGCACAGCTTTTGAAATTATTGTATTTTTACTGTAGTATGGAAATTAAAATCCTTGCTTTTTGCTATTACCATACTTGTGACCGCGAACCCCCCAAGCAAGACTTCGCGAACCCCCAACAAAAAACATTGCGCTATCCAATGAAAATATATTAAAAGCTTAAAAATTGCAAAATATGTCATTGCTTGTGATATATATTATGTTATACTCACAGGCGGTTTCTGGGCAAAAACACTGGTACTGCATTTTTTTACATTTTGTGAACTCGTACTATTAATATTACGGTTACTTTTGGCAAAACTACTTCAAAATTGACGTTTTTTTGTAGATATTTCTTGATATAACTTAATAGTTAATGATTTGGATAAAAACATCAATAAAATTTATAGGTTTTGTTTGATTAACATTAACCAACTTAAGCATTCATCACTTCGGCAACTAAGGCCGTCGATGACACGGCCGGATGATTGACGTGGGAGGAGAGAGTGCTGGCTGGCGATAGGACCTCCTGGAGGAGTCCTGTGTAGCCAACACTCCACTTAAGTGCCTACATAGAAAAAAAAAAAAAAAGAAGCATTCATCGACCCTTAAACAAAATAATGAAACAAACCAGGAGATTTTAATTGTATTTTAATAAAAATTAAAACTGCGTTACTTTCTTTTACAAAAACAAAGGTATACATTTTTACATGTGTGTATTTTTCTCTTCATGCAAGAACTACAGTTACCTTGCATATAAGAACGATAAATCGCTTTTTAATGGTGAATCACCTGGTACATAATTTATATGGGATTAAGCAGTGAATTATTAATTAGATTAAATTAGATTTTCTACCGAACAATATAAATCGTGTCCTGAACACACCATTCATATGGCTGCATTTTTAAATCGTTAGTGCACTAAACCTAATGATAAATATACCGTAATGTTTTTATAATATAAAATAATCCGGAAGCTTGTAACTATGGGGGATTTATCCCGAATAGCAGTTGTGATTTTGTGTATTTGAATGAATGTATTTTTTAAAACGTCACTTATTTATATTTAAACCGTAGTCGTTAGTCCAACCAAAAGTGAAAAAAACCTTATAGGTGCTATCAAATGTTTTAATGTTTTTTTCTATATAGGTATAATTTATACGCCTATTAAAAACCAAAGATAAGCTTGTGTAAGAAAATGTTTTAGGCGTATATATGTGTTATTTTCTAAATGTTAATATTATTTATGTCCCGAATTGAGTTGTTGTAACTCCTAGGAATGTAATTCAAAGTATTATACTTGTAAAATACTTTGTGTTGTATGATTTATAAAAAATATATATATATATATGTAAATAAATAAACAAAACAACACAAAGAGATAGTCAGGTTTCAATAAATAACTACACATTCCAAAAATAATCAAAAAAACTAACACAAATAAAATAATACTATTAGTTCCACATACTGCTATCTTCCATGTACAAGTCCATAATTGGCCTTTTTTTGAAGTACGCTTTTTATGAAAATTTTGAATTTATTGTCCGTCATAATTAGGGCATTGTCGGGTATTCTATGTAGAAGCGTACGCAGTGTTCCACAAACGATGTGCTTACCTCACATAACTTTAATTTCGGGATTACCAATTTGTCTTTATTTCTAGTATTATGATTATGATTGTCGCTATTTATTTTTAAAAAATATACATTTTTACGCACATACTGACTATATACCGTCATAATTTGTATTTCTTTAAAAATATTTCTTGAAGAATCGCAAAAATTAAAGTTGTTAATACCTCCCACTGCCCTCTTTTTCAAAACAAAAACACCGGAAATATCGGCAGCCCGACTCCACACTAAAATGCCATAGGACATAATAGTGTGAAAGTAGCTAAAATAGACTATTCAAATATTTCAATAATCTGAAAAAATACACTGAATTAAAATTTATATTACTATTGGTGAATCCGTAAACTGAATAATACGATTGCGATGCCAATTTAAACATTTAATTTAGTAAAATTAGAATATTTATTAAACGTAGTAGCGCATTTAAGAGACAAATAATGTACGGCTTATATCCGTAAAACTTTCGCCATGCCTCCAATACAGATTTAAACTTTACGTAGAGGTTGGTTCGTCCCTCATTGTATGACTGAGACTTCGACGAGTCCTTTCTTGGTCTCCTCATTGTCTTCTGCCCAGACACTATTGTTCGTCCCGAGTGCAATACTTAGACTATTGCTGTGTCACATAATTAAAAACTAATTGTTTACCTCCTCGCTTACTGAGAAGATTTATTTTCACTTAACAATCTCAAAATCTTAGACAAAAAAGTGCGCGCATCTTTACAAAAAGGGTGTCAAAATTAACATTATTGATTAGTGAACAAAAAAATATATTTACAAGGCCGTTAATAATATGCAATAGTAAATAGCAACTTGTAAAAGAACGGCACCTTTCTTCTCAGAATTTCCCCTTAGCTTTGCTAAACGCTGTATAAAACAAAATACGCAGCAGCGTTGGGAGGATCATTACCGCGCTTCTTCTACAGGTAAAATCACTAAAATGTTTTTCCCAACGCTGGCTGATGCAGCAAACTTCCGCCATCATCACCAAAGTACTTTCGAAACGACCCAATTTTTTACCGGACACGGAGCTATGAGAAGTTATCTATATAGGTTTAAATTAAGGAATGATGACTATTGTCCATGCGATGATATTTCTTCACAGAGTATAGAACATCTGTTATTTCAGTGCCCATTTTTCAGTTTGCAACGCCATAATCTTGAAGCAGAATGCAGGAAAGATGGAATATCCTTAACGGATATCCACACTGTAGTTAAAAGTAGTTATCACGCGCCATTGTTCTTGAACTTTGCAGCAATGGTGATTGGACTCATAAAGGTAATAAACCAAAATCAGTGATCGAACATCCCATTTCCAAGACAAACAAAAACTTTTTTTTTCCGAGTACCTTAGCCTTGTACATGACACCTAAGGCTACTAAATACAGGGGTCCAAATATATATTTAAAAAAAAAAAAAAAATGCAATAGTTTGTTGGTGAAAATTCTTGGAGGCAGTTCATTGTAATTTAATAAGAGTGATACGCAAATGCACAAATTAGGAATAGTCAGTGAACGGTTCCATTGCTTTCACAACATTTTTTAAACCGTTATCTTTGTTATGAAATTAATTGTGAATTCCAAAAATTTTGATATTACTGACTACTAACTTTGATTTATTTATTTTTGTCTGAAAGACCGTTTTACAATATGTTACTCGATAAACACAATAGTTTATGTTATTTTACTGAGCAATAATAAAGATACCAGTCTGAAAGGTGTCGCAAAAGCGTTAAAATCGGTTTTTGTTATGCCAAATTTATGGTTTATTTTAGTATAATAAGTTTTTTTTTGCTTTAATTCGCCACTGTAATGTTATGGTGCACAAAAAATAAATAAATAATCAAACAATGTTTGAGTATGTCCAAATCCATAAAGGTTTCAGCTCCTTTACTTCACAAAAGTCAACAGATAGAAGAGTTGAGGATGTGGATATTTAAACATCGGCAGAATGGTGAATGTTACACAGTGTGTAAAGTGGCCACTTAAACCAGCCAATAACAGGTCATAAGCCCTGTAAATGCCTAGACTTCCATATTCCCTTATCAACAATGTTTTCCCTCTCTGTTGAAATAAATTTAAATAATAAAACATTTGGTGAAAAATATTAAATAAATAGTAATAATGCTGACATACATAAATATAATACAAGACAACAACAACACTACCACATTAAAAAAGAAAAACAAACGTATGAAAGTCAAAAGTACTATACAGTGAACTTACACGGCAATGACTTACCTTACCGCTTGAAAAATTACACTGGAGACAAATTTAAAATCAACTAGAAAAAGCGCATGATGACACACTAACTAGAAGAGACATAGCATGACTCTATTTTTTTTTATAACCCTAAGGAGTTTTTAAAAATAAGAAAATATATAAAAACATGTCTAAGAAAGATTAATGATAGATAAGCATTTTCTAAAATATCAAATCATTCATGAGAAGATTGAAAAAAAAAATAATTACATAATTTTACAATCATGATTGGGTACATGCGTATATTTTTAATTGATAATTATAAATTTTGAATTTCCTTAAGCGATTCACGGCATACCTCTTTTTTTAACGAATTAATATGTCCAACGACAAAATATCCCATACCTATCCGGTCATCTATATTTAACATTCTGACTTTTTCAATGACTACACCCATCTCCTTAACAACCAATTAAAACAATATTGGGGAAAAAACGAGTTTTGAAAAAAGCACACTTCCCATTTTTAGAATACTCGTAGATACTGCATACTTCCGTGAGATATCCCGCGATATTTCATTTATAAATAGCAGAATCCAGAAAAACATCTAGTGTTGGGTATCCGGGCGGCAAGTTCAGAAAGGTGCAAAGCTAGCGTTACCCGATACGAGTGTTTGTCACTTGAACGTGGTATGTTTAGCTTCACCTATCTTCAACCATCATCAGCTCGGTCCAACGAGACAATTTTCTCCTTTTCTCGGACCTGTCAAGACCTCACAATGCAAAACGTCTTCACGTATTGCATGAAAAAATGTCGCGTTCTACCAAACAAATTACATTTATACGAAAGTAATAACAGATAACGTAATTCGTTTAAAGTTCACTATAGCAAACTGAAATCAATTTTTAATTAAAATTCCGTCTTAAGATTAATCAGTATTGATACTGAAAAGAAAAACGCGAAAGTCAAACCTTTAATTCTGTTTTTTGGAACATTGATAACTTAACCTTTGACAATGCCCAACATAGCACAGAACAGTACAAAGCCGTACTGGTTTACATATTTATTCCGTTAGCTTCTCTACCTGGTATCTGAATTCATAATAATTCAAAGCCTTAATCTTATTAAAGGTGTTATGAAACAAGCGACAGCCTCCCAGAGATTCCTTTCTACAGATTACAATTGGTATTTAAAGTCTCAGAATATTTCGTAATAAGTTATAAGGCTGTATCACTTTCATGATACTTCAAGAGTCTTCGGGTATTTTAAATTATCAAAGTTAATATTGACACCGCTGAGTGCCCGGTTGAAATATAACATTCGATTGGTGAAGATTATTTTCTAGCGAGAGACAAAATTTATTGTACATAATAATATAATATGACTAATTAACTACGATTAGTATATTTTTACTGCCTCATCGACTAGGATTAATATTAATTTGATTGTTGGGAATTACCTATATTATTAATAAAATAAGGTATAAAAATTGTTAGAAAAGTGGAACTTGAGAGGCGGATGTGAAAAATTACTTATTTTTAAGCTTTACATTTTTATAACTAGATAAGCCTTTCTAAAGAAAGTTAACAAAATGTTGTGTTCCTTTTACGTTCCGTTGTTCTAAATACGTAAGTAAATAGAAAGTGAGACGCCTAAATTTTTGAATCTTTTGAACTCGTAAGTTTATTTTCCAAAAACATATGTCCATATTCTTTTTTAAATAAACAGTATTAAATTAATGTCGTGGGTGTTAAATAGCATAATTTTGGGAAAATGCCCACAAAAACTTAAAAATCTAGGCTAGGTATATGTAGGGGTTCTTTGCCCCATAACAGGCCAGGAGGCCCATTAACAGCGGTGAATTACAGCACAGAACACCCTAGCTTGAGAAAAATCCAATGTAATGTTTGTGTTCTCGATGGGAATCGAACCCCAAATCTCCTTGCGGTCAAGTATCTTAGCCAATACACTACGGAGATCGCCAATTTTTCCATGTTTTTAAATTGTTTTATTTATATTCTAACAGAGGTATAATCTAAGGGTAAGTATACAGTAACACTCCAATTATCCGGAATAACGAGTGCGAGATTTTATTTCTTTTGAAGTAATACAGCGAATCGGAATCACATTAAAAACTTAAACATGCCCAGCATAGTCAATTGCACAATTAAATTAAAATATTTTCTAAAATATAAATTTTATGTTTGAAACACTAGTCTTGTGTAACCACAAGGCTAGTGCTTCAAACATAAATTATAATAAAATAAATAAAACAACTTTCTTTTTAACCACTTATTTTTTATATTTGAAAAAAATGGTTAAAAACGAAGTTGTTTTATTAAAATCTTCTTCTTTAATTTTTATTTACTGATGAAGATATTTGGCAATCCGAATGACTGGAGTTTGGAAAAACAGAGTTCTACTGTATTTTTATAAAATAAATACGCACATATACATAATTCCATTATATGTAGCACGAAACCAAATATAGAGCTTTATTTAATTCTTTGTTTGATTATACTAAATGCGGGTGAGGACACGTAACCGCAACTACATTCACAAAACAAGGATGAACTCTGCACTCTAATACAGCCTATTCAAATATTTCATATTTTCTGCTATATGTATGCGTAACAATAAGCTTTCATATAAACCATTAAAGCGTGCCTACTATCACAGACGAAATTTGTATCTTTTCTTGGTTCACTGACGGGCACTAACACATTAACATAGGGTATTGACAAAAAGCGGACTGGTGAAAAAAAACTCATTTAAAATTGGAAAAGGTGGAAATATGGTAAGGAAAGGAGCACGGAAATGGACCTACCTTTGGTGGTATAAGGATGTTCTTCTATTTTGGGCACTGGATGATGAAAGTTCACTATGAATCGGGATATTAAATTATTCGTTATAATAACTTTCACAACGACGCGCAACGACTCCAAGAATTTTTATGCAATGTTATAAATATGTCAAAATTTTGTTAATGATGTTCCAAATTCAAATCTTCTAATTTTTAATTTCTTCTATCTTGATGTAAGGTAGGTAATATAAGGATGGGTCAGGGGACAGATGGGAAAGAAAGGCTAGGCATAATATCGTTAATGCTGGTTTATACTGAAATTAGGGTCATTAAACATTAAAACGCGTTGTACGTAGTAAATATATGTATATCTAGAGATTTAACACTGCAATATTTTACAGACCTTAAAACGGCACCCGAAACCGCACGTTAGATTGGCCCCAATCGGCCTTCTGGATTTAAATTGTTTAATCAATTATTATTGTTATTACTACTGTGATATCATTTTTTTTTTTTCATCTTCATTATTATTATATTTCATAGGACATCAATATCGCGGGTAAACAAGAATGCATTCGGAAATAGCATCCGACGTTACGCGTTGTTAGTCGTCAATGGGCCGTGTAATGAATTTCCAATATATTGGATAGTGCGGTTTTAGAACAATCGTGATTACGGCTAGAATTTATTAGTATGCACGTATAGATATGTATTATGCATGTACGTGATAGTTCCATATTTATATTCGTGAGCCTCCACCATAATAAGTATCAATTGTAATTGCGTTCAGCGCATATTGATGAGACTGTGAAACATCATTACAAAATTATTATTTTTAATACATTTTACATATATTTACTTCACATTTAAGGTAAAAACTGTACAATTTAAAAAAATATATGGAAAATGTAAACATACGGTATTCAACGGAAGATCTATTCGCTGAGTTGAAGATACTAGATGTAAGTCAATTGTTTGTAAGGTGCCTACTACTGAAATTTTATGATAAATTAAGTGAGGTCAAAAGAACCCAACATAATATAAACACTCGTTCAGCAACACAAATTAACTGTTTTGTCCCATTTGTATGAACCGCCTTTGGTAAAAAGCAATACAATGTAATTGCTCCAAAAATATTTAATGATTTATTGCCAAATATAAAAGACTCAAAATGTTAAACAAATTTTAAAATAAAAATAACTGCACATATAAATAGTGCAGCGAGAGATTTTTTCGAAAAATATACGTAAATCAATAAACGTAGTACTTTATATAATTGGTACATATATTATTTATATTTTTATGTATTTCATTGCTTTATATTTGTTTTATTATATATTATACTATATTATTTATGTTTAAGTAATATGTATTCTTGGCACAGATACACTCTCCTCTCTCCTCTTTTATATACTTTATATTTGTATAATAATGATTTTTAATTTCTTACATTTGATTAGCTAGGCATTTATAATTAAGTAGTTTTAGTTTTTCTTTTTTATGTTATTGTTTTATTAGTATAGGACTACTTACGCTCTAAAGATAAAAAATCTCCATCTTAGAACAGGCTGTACCATGTTAGATGGAGACTATCATAAACAGAACACTCCGTTTTCATTTTAGATTAATTGGTTTTATATAGATTCCCTGTTTTTAAGTATATATATTATTTTATTTTTTTGCAATAAATTTATAAATAAAATAAAATAAATAAATAAATACAACGTATGTATATAATTTAATCATTTTATTTTCTGCATAAAAATAAAAAACCTTATTTTTCTTTTCCACGTCCGTTCCTGAGTAGAACATGTGGACATCACCAGACGCCTTCAAAAGAGCCTATCACTAGTTAGTGCTCTCTTTCTCCCACGTCAATTCCGCTTCCTTAAATTCCAGGAAATACCGTCAAAAAATCGTCATTGACAGCCTTCTAGAACGGTATCAGCTCGCAAGTGATAAGAAGTAGAAGTTAAATGGTGTAATGAGTAATCTGCAATATAAGGAGAGGAGGGGATAAAGTGGAAAGGAAAGGAAAAAATCTAATATTCAAAACATGCATATTAACTGTGATTCAAATGACTCTGATCCCACCCTTATTTTGCCGCGGCGTGGCGTGTGGGTTTAATCAGCCAATCAAACAGCTGCCACCATGGAAGAGGATAAAGAAAATAAGAGCGGTGAGCAGGTTCTTTTTTTAAAAGAGAAATACTAGAGTTCTTATTGTTTAATAAAATATTACAAATTTTCAAACCATTTCCTAAAAGTCATAAATAACTTGTGCTGGAAAAAGTGAAATTGAGTTGTGGTAGAATGGAATTTGAACCTGGGACCTTTGGTCCATGAGCCCACAATGCTATCACGGGACCACAAGTAAATAGACGAAAGGGTTCTTTCATCAGTAAAACGAAAAGATTGTGATAAAGGTTTGGAAAGCTCTCTCAGATAAACAGGCGAAGTAGGAACCTACTTATCATCAATGTCATTTATTTCTTTAATGCCTACAGATTATAATACGTCTTCAAGATAATACGTTTGTGTTACACATGACTTGACCTTTAGATTTCCCAAAGGTTGCCTTTTATCTTTAAGGGTAGCCATTGTGATTTATTTTGGTCCCTCTAAGCCTCTCTGACATAAAAACTTGTAAATGTCAAATCGATGATAACAACCAACAATAAGACATCACGAGAAGATTGTGTGTACACACCATTTGATTTCTCCAATATCAAAAGGTACCTAACTACCAATTTTCTTTTTTTTCTGCATTCCGAGATCAAAGTTATGATTTAAAACTTCAGTTATTTCAGATTTTTTGTTGTTAATATTCTTTCGATTCGTTGACCTGTTTATTTTGTAAAGCAAAATATCTCAAATACTTATTGATGTAAACGAGGAGGCTTAATTCTTTCGAATCATTACATTACTTTATTTTTATTTTTTAAATAAATTTACGGACAAAGCCCATTTTAAACATGTAACATAACGAAAATGACAATTATATACAGTTACATAAATTATACACTAAACAATAAAAGAAAAAGCAATGACAAATAAATATAATGGACCGACATAATGGGATTTAGGTTGAATATAGGAGAATGAATTTATTGAATATTATTATTCATTTTTTTTATTACTTAAGTTATTTAATTTACAACCAAAATAACTCAGATCCTGATCTACATTTACCAGTTTCATCATACTGTGCAGAGGTGCTCATAAACCATAATTAGTCTTCTAATGACCGATAAACAGAATATCATTATTTCCGAGTCTATGTGACGGAACATTAGAGGTATTTGTTGGAGAATCGTCGGGACATAAAATAAATCATTAAATATTTTAAAGGCACAGATTAAATCTTTAGTGTTTTGAAAGACTCGATAGGAATATACTAGGGAACCCCTAAAAATACTATTTAATTTTTATAATTATTTTAAGACAAATTCAATCAAAATAATGTTGATAACACATCAATTTTTTACTTTTTGCTGACGACATTGAGATCTACAAGGAAATAACAGATGAAAATAACTACTACACACTTCAATCATTTTTAAATAGATTAAAAAACTGGCGTATCTCTAATAATTTGTTTTAAAATGTAAATTATTCTCTTTTTTCAGAAATAAATCTCCAATTTGATTTCCGTATTCAATAAACAACATTCAACTGGAAAAAATCACAGAGATTCGAGATCTTGGTGTCATGTTTGACGAAAAACTTGAATTCAAAAGCCACATCAACCACATTACTTCTAAAAGTACGAAAACTTTGGGTTTCATTCTTAAAACCATAAAGGATTTTGAATCAGTTGAAATAATGAAATTCTTGTATATATCCTTGGTTAGAAGCCAATTATAATACAACTCTACTATATGGTCCCCTTTTTACAAAATTTACATAAATAATGAAAGAGTCCAACGAATTTTTTTAACAAATTAACAACATGTCTTTGTTAAGTTTTTTTTAATTTACCTACTCTGGAGGATCGTAGGACAATAACTGATTTATTATTTTCTGTAATTGGTCTTACTTTTTTAAATTGTTCTTTTGTACCTTGTTTTATAAAAAGACTGTATGATTTCATTAATAAATAAATAAATATGTGAGAATTCAACTCACGTGCCTGATATTAAAAACTTTGCGATTTAAGAATTCAAAATCATCCGAGTCATTGAGAGTTTTATTCACTCTTTTTTTATGTAAAACGTTATTACATAATTTATAAATGTTTTGATAATTTAGTCAAACTTGGTTATTACGAGGAAGATGGGGCCGATTGGTGAAAGGTGTTTTTTATACAATAGCTATTGCACATTGTAACTAAGTAAACAAGTAAATACGTATAATATATAGTACATATAATTCATAAAGAAAATTTAAAAAAAATGTTAAGGAAAATTATAATAAGTGCTTACAAACATACCTTTCACACGAAGACATGAAGTGTGTATCTGTTACATGAGACTGATTGTCGTAATTAAAAATAAATACACAATTTATACACCCGCTACACACACATTTTTCTGTCAATCCCCTTTTTTCATTATTTTATTTATTTTTATTTTTATTTATTTTTTGACAATATTTTTGTTCGGTATGTCCGAGAAGTACCTAGTTATAACAGTAAATAATTGTATGGAAAAAACCGTGGACTAAAATGTCAACTAATGTTTCCTCGTTACATCCGAGATCTAGCTATTTCCGTGACCGTTATAACCGAGTTCGACTGTATATATATATTTTTTTACTATTTTGAATTAGCAACTTATCAATAAAAACTATTATATTTTCATAATTAAATTTCGTTGCAATATTATACTAGTGTCATACTATTGTATTATACTAGCGCCAAAAGATCTAGCGAAATCGACTCTAGCGGACGATTTTCTCATCTTGTCTACGCATGCGCAATCGTCCCCGTGCATATTCTGTTTTGCACAATCCTTTACTATGAATTTATAAGAAATATACCATATCTCTCAAAATCGTCATTTGAGCGAGACAGACAACGCTTCATACCGATGAATTGTGCGTTAAAGGGAGAAGATAATATACATATCCCGGGCATTGCCAACGCACGCGCAGTTTTGAATTTTGAATTACGTTTGTAATGTCACTTTAAACATGCGTAATGACATGATATTAGTACGAATTTAGGTAACTATAACGTGCGTATTATGTTGGGCGCATTTCGCGTTTTGGGTTCCGATGCGCGGGCTACCATACTATTGATTGTTTATCGCTATAAAACTTAATATATATGTATGTTGAAAAAATGTATAGAAATGCACTGCCAATGTTTTCGGTTAGGAGCCGCCAGTGATATATATATTTTTTTCTTGTTATTTGTTGTTTTTTAATTTTTGTATATTTAACTAAATCATTATATTGTAATATTTTATATTGTAAAAGGCACTTGTGCTGTATAATAATAAATAAATCAAATAAATAAAAAAAAACTAATCACGGCCCACCAACAAATTTTCTATCTACCAGAATTATGTGCATACACTACACCCTTCACGTTAACAACAACAAATATATCACATTCCTACAAAATGGGTTCAGAGGGATTACAAAAGTGTCCCAACTCCTAACACGACACGGCTCGGGGCTTTAGTAAATCGTGATAGATACACGAAGACAGAATAGGCACATTTTGCGTTATGCATTATCTCCGTACATATACGGATATCTGATCCGAACGGGCGTAGAATTATAGTAAGAATTGGACCAACAAGAAACGAATATTTCCTTATTCGAATGCAACGGTAACGCGTGGACAACAAACCGTCAATCTATAAAATAATCAAAGATTGAGTATTTTACTTGAAATCCCTTTTGTGAATCCAGACTCAAAATAGACACTTATTTTTCATAGCTCCAAACATAGAATTAAGAATAGTCCAGAACGAGCATAGAATAATATTTGAATACATTGGACTGTGTCCGAAAATTTGTGATGTCGCCGCGTAATGTTGCACGATGGGAAAAAATATAATCATAACACAAATGTAAGGTAAAAAAATCAATCTGTTAATTTCTCTAAAATTTTATTGTGCACGCGGAAATATTGATTGACACAACAGAGTAGATAAGTAAAGGGTCATTTAATAAGAGTAATTAAATTAATGAACTTTGAACTTGAAATATAAAACAAATTTCATTTTACATAAAACGAATATTTTTTTATCATACAAAATAATATTTGATGTTTTAAAGATAATGTCGATCAAATGTCCACCACAGAGTTGTTTATCCGAGGTCCAATTTTCATTAGTTCTCTCATTAGATGAGCAAAGTAGGGTAAAAAAATTTACTACCCTGGCAACACTAACAAGATGTCCATTTTCTTTTCTTCGACAATCTGACAGATGGAAAAATAATTCAATTTTTAAGTAATGTTGTGCTACTTACACATTCATTTGCTAATTACAATAAAATGTGATCCAATCCTGTTTCTTTAAGATCCTAGCAGTATTTCTACACTTTAAAAGGACACAACTTGGCATAGTTGAATTCAAATCAGGAGTTGCGTACTGAGCGACGTCTACAAAGAAACTAATGAGTCAAAATGAAAAACTACTCATTTATAACAAGTTTAGTCGCCTTCTGTTTGATGCTCGTATGCGGTTTCTGGACTATTCTTAATCCTATGGCTCCAAAACTGTTCGATGCATTTCACATGGACATTAATTATTCGAATTTGTTTCGATTTATTTTTTTATTGAAATTATATTCTATTGTGAAAACACCATTTTAAATAAATATTTTATATCAACCATGTCGGGAATCAAACTTTACTTAAATAACATGTACTTAATTATAATTTTCTCATTTATTGTCAAAAAAATTGTGTTCTTATGGTCGCACTTATTTTTTATTTGTTGATATCTATCGTATTCTTCCAGTAGTTTTTATTTAACTTTAAAATAAAATGTGTACCCACACACAGGCCATGCCTTTGTGAGATTTTTTTTCGTGTTTATGTAATAGAGTATTTTCTCTTTGTAACGTATGTATACCTTTTGTAAAATGCAAAGAAAAAAATATCAGAAATATAAAAAAAATAAGGTCCAAACGACCGCGATCGATAAAATACGAAGAGTGGTCTCGCAGAAAAAAGGTAATGTACGCGTCCGGTGTCTAGCACTCCAGATGATAAATATTACAGAATCGTATTTTTCGCCCGCCCGATCGTGGATTACTTTTAGTTAGTACGGACAAAACTAGGGTTGCCAACCATCCGGGGTTGGTCTGGATTTTCCAGAAAGTTGTTGTCCAGAATTCAGCTTGAATGTCAAAATGTCCCGGATTCGGAGAAAGCTATCGACTAATATTACCTACACTCAAAAAGAGTTCTTTCTGTTGGTCTTAACTGATAACAATACAGGGTAATCATTAAACCCTATCACATCCGAAACCACGATGATCAGTATGAGCAAGAAGACATATTGGCACATTAAAATATTTTTTTAGAACAAAAAAAATTTAAAAATTAAAATATAAAAAAGAGCAAATAGTTTCTTACTTCTGCGGAAGGGAAACTAGGAGGGGGTAGGGGGGAGTCTGATACTGCGCCGCGCTCCCCTCACGTGCAGAAATAAGCAACCATTTGATTTGAGAAATATTTTATTTTTAAAAAATATCTTTGTTCTAAATAGTTTTTTCAATATACTACTCGTATTATGTCTTCTTGCCCATACTGATCATCGTGGTTTCGGATGTGACAGGGTTTAAAGAACATCCTGTATAATCCTCGATTTTATTATTATTATATTTGAGAATTATTATTATTACCATGCATAAAACTGGACTGAGTCACTCAGCCTTGTATAGTAATTAAAAGAAATTTAAAAAACTATATAATTATTTTTTACGTATTTTTTCATAGGTAGAAAACTTTCATCGGAGTAGTACAGTAGTACTAAGTATATAATTAGACCCTCCCGAGGGGGTAGGGGAACTGGATACTTAGTTGGGAATATTGTGAAATTACATTTATTTCAATTTTGGGCAATGTGTCGAAGAAATGTTTCGGAAAAAGTTGGCAACCCTAAATAAAACACGGGCTATGAATAAAATTAAGTGCAAAATTAATAATTAAAAAATTGTATGGGCTAAGTACAATACGTTTATTATTTAAAGTCGTATAAAACAATAAATAGTCATTTATTTATACATCGACATACTACATTGAAAATACCATATTTTTATCAGATCAGTTAAAGACATTTTAAATTTAACTTTTAATTTGATTTTTAATTTTGTCTTTTAATTTTAACTTTTTAAATTTAATTCTTAATTTTAACTTTTAATTTAAACTTTTAACTTAATTTTAATTCAAACTTTTCATTTTAATTTTTATTCAAACTTTTCATTTTAATTTTAAACATTTGATTTCAACTCTTAATTTATACATACCTACATTTACTACGTGCATCGAATAATTTATTGTTGGTTGTGATTTTTTACAATTAAATTGAAATGTTCATGGAAGCAGAGAGAGAGTGAGGAAAGTAGAGTAGCTTTACAATGTCTTCTCCTTTTCATGAACTTTTTATGTAATATTTTTATTTTTACATTTTTAGAATTAAATTATTTTTCCCCTCTCCTCCTGCATTCATTAGTGTGAAATCTGTAATTGGTCTTACTTTTTTTAATTGTTCTTTTGTACCTTGTTTTATATAAAGACTGTATGATTTCATTAATAAATAAATAAATATGTGAGAATTCAACTCACGTGCCTGATATTAAAAACTTTGCGATTTAAGAATTCAAAATCATCCGAGTCATTGAGAGTTTTATTCACTCTTTTTTTATGTAAAACGTTATTACATAATTTATAAATGTTTTGATAATTCAGTCAAACTTGGTTATTACGAGGAAGATGGGGCCGATTGGTGAAAGGTGTTTTTTATACAATAGCTATTGCACATTGTAACTAAGTAAACAAGTAAATACATATAATATATAGTACATATAATTCAAAAAGAAAATTTTAAAAAAATGTTAAGGAAAATTATAATAAGTGCTTACAAACATACCTTTCACACGAAGACATGAAGTGTGTATCTGTTACATTAGACTGATTGTCGTAATTAAAAATAAATACACAATTTATACACCCGCTACACACACATTTTTCTGTCAATCCCCTTTTTTCATTATTTTATTTATTTTTATTTTTATTTATTTTTTGACAATATTTTTGTTCGGTATGTCCGAGAAGTACCTAGTTATAACAGTAAATAATTGTATGGAAAAAACCGTGGACTAAAATGTCAACTAATGTTTCCTCGTTACATCCGAGATCTAGCTATTTCCGTGACCGTTATAACCGAGTTCGACTGTATATATATATTTTTTTACTATTTTGAATTAGCAACTTATCAATAAAAACTATTATATTTTCATAATTAAATTTCTTCAAAGATTTTTAACAGCAAAAATCGTGACTAGATAAAAAGCCTTTTTAATTAAGGAGAAAACACATCTTTGAGTGGAGGTCTAATGACCTGTGTCGGTGCGTCCGTTGATCCAGAAAGGGTCCTTTGTTATCCTGGACCCATCCGATACGGTAGCGGTATCTCGGGAATTTTAATAACTCGCCAACAGTACAAACTAGGGAACACAAGAAGAGAGGGGAAATAACGTAACTCGGGATATTTTAATTGAAAATAGGCCACTATTCCAAACATTCTAACGCTATCTTTTGTACCAACACACTGATTGCATTAATTTGAAATTTGAAAGTCATTCTGTTTGTAATTTTATTTGAATACGTTTTTACGATTCGTTTAAATCCGAAAACCACATAAAATCAAAAATATTTTGATTTTGTCCAAGTGTTTCTAGACAAGAACTGGATTTCACCCCCTAGAGAGTTAGTTATCAAGATGAAACAACAGAGAAAGTTTCGAAAACCATTATAAAGACCATAAGCCTTCCTATCGGTTTCACTCATACAAAAAAGCAATGTTTTTTTTGTCAATAAACAAGTTTCTCTTTTGAAAGTTTCAAATTCATCTATCGTGATTTTAATTTAATTTAATTCCACTACTTTCCCTGTCGCTTTTATTGTAAGTATGGAAAATAATATGCAGGGTCTTTGTCAGATGTTGTCATCCATCCTCATGACCATATTGCGAACACAAATAGTAGCAAAAATGAAACAACAGAGATGAACATTTATTATAACAACAGAAATTTGGGTATTTAGGCAGCGTTGAATGTCGTGGATGAACGAAGCCATTTTCGATAGAAGTGTACACGTTTGGATTTCTTTCAAAGGAAGAGACTATTGCAGGAGATTGCTGCGAGACATTGCGTAGATTTATATATAATTAATCGTGTTGTAAATAAGTTGATTAAAATAGATTATTATAGAATAATTGTTTTTTTTTTTTATTCTTGAAAAATTAATGTATGCTTCCACTTTCCATGATGTTGTATTCCAACTCAACACAGGGCTCTTGGTCTCATGGAGTAAAGGATAGGTTATTATTTTTTTGCAATATGTACCTTCGTATCAATAATAAATTAGTGAACTGTCACTAGCATAAATAGGTGGGAAGCTTTTCAGTCACTGTTATCAATATGTTTATTTTTTGGGTGATCCGTGTGTGTTGGATTTGCTCAGACGTTTCAGCTACCATAACATGAGCCATCTTCGGGGTAAACTGTGTGTTTTGTAGAAAAAACTACAAATACGAAACAGGGAAGAAGATATTACCAGAGGGACTGCATACCTACTATATGTACAGAATGTTACGGACAGGATAGCTAAACGTTTGGGACTGTGGGAAAAATAAAGAACCATTTATTAAACTCAAAAGATAAGAACCTCCTGGAAACGGAAGCTTTTTACCAACTAAGTTGCCAAGGATGTGATAAAGTGTACATCGGACAAACAGGGCGCACAGCAAAGAAAAGGATTTACGAACACAAAACAGCGTATAAACTTGGGCACCCTGACAAATCCACAATAGCGGAACACTTTATAGACACCGGACATTTTTTCGCCTTTGACCCAAAAATTTTACATAAACCCAGTAATTACAATGCACGAATAATAAAAGAGCTTATCGAATTACACAGACACCCAAATAACATAAACAAAGACGACGGGCTTAAATTAGACTCAACATAATTCCCAGCACTACAAACTACAAAAACAAATAAAAATGTGCCTACTGCCGACTGCGACACGGTGCAAATTACTTGTTCATAAACACATACTTTTTTCTACAAAACACACAGTTTACCCTGAATATGACTCTAGTAATGAAAGCCGAAACGTCAGAACAAATCCAACATACGGTATCGCCCAAAAAAAAAAACATATTGTCACTTGTTTGTTAAAATATCCACTTTAAATACTGTATAACATCCGCCATTCCCCCTATGTTGGATCATCGATCTACATTTCCTTATCTTTTAAATCTGTTGACTTTTATGAACTTGTTTACTTGTTTTTAATTTTAATTTTAATTTTGATTCGATTATAAACTTATTTCGAGCTAAATTAGCTTAAGACGAGCGTAGCATGATGACCAAAATATGGTTATTTCAGTCGATAAAATAACAAGATATTTGATTAAGCAACCATTTGTTTTTTTTATATTTTTTTTTAAAACTTTTCTTTGTTCTAAATATTTTTAAAATATGCTAATAGGTCTTCTTGCCCATACGGACCATCGTGGTTCGGATGTGACAGGGTTTAAAGAACACCCTGTATAATCATTTGACACATTGTATAAAACAATATATTGCATCGTGTTTGTAGTGTCTAATAGCACACGAAATGCAAGTATTTTAAAGCAATCCCCATTTCTTTTACCATTCAAGTCAAGAAAATAATTATGTTAAGTATTTTTATAGTAACATAGCTACCCTGACCAGGGCCCGTATTACATTGGGGGTTAACATTTATATTCAATTTAATTTTCAAAGTAAAATTAAGTTTTCTGTATGAAAAATACAATACGTACATTTTTCTCTGAACACGTTCAATTACGGGTAAACCGTAGATAATACTTGAAATTTCCATATAAATATTTTTCCATACAAATTTTTGGACATAAATATCGGTTTTACTTTATACCGTCTCGATATGTACCAAGATAAAGTTTGAAATCGCGGCCTTGGAATACCGGTACCCTGGAATATGTAATTATTAATTTAAATATGAAGTAAGATAAAATGGTCATTATTTATCTTATAAATAATAATCATTAACAATTATATTAGTAATAATAATTCTTATTACCAGAATAATAATATTTTATTTTACTTATTTTTTTATGGTAATATATATCTCTGGATTATGTGTAGTCTGCCTAACTATGTACAACCTGTTTTAAGGCAGACATTTTTTTGTGTGGAGCTAAATAAACAAACAGGACTTCCTACTTGTGAATTTAGTAAACAATTGTACAATATTAAATATCCTTTCTCTCGTTTTGTTTTTTTTTTAGTAATATTTTGACAAATGTTTTGAAAAATTTTCTGTAAATGTATGAAATTGAGCCGGGTCATGATTTTACGATGACCGGGCAGTACGTTGTATATTTTGGGACAGTTATAAATATTAAATTGATTGTGGTTCATATAAAAACACAATTCATTTCATGAAAACAGAGATACCCCACGCAGAATACACTTTTACTGATACATGATATTATAATAAGATATGCCGTTTGTTAATTATTTTCTATGTTAAGTAACATGATTTATTTTACGATTGATATGTTTATCCGTATCCATAATATCTAAGTGTTTTTTTTTTAAACTGCAAGGAAATAAAATCAGTTACAGGCTTAAAGTTTGTATTACATGGGTCAGAAAATCTAGCGCACGATCTTGTGCAGTTCCTTGTAAAATAATTATCGTCCTAAATGTTGGGCCATTTCATTTGCTGTTTTATAAGGGGCAGTTTCTGGGATTGAAAATTACCCATGAGCATGCGCAGTACGTAGATGTTTTCGGCACCATGACAGATAACGATCAGTTTCACAGTTGAGCTATATTGTGACGACGCGATTAATAACAACAAACAAATGTCATTCTGCGATCGACAATCAACATCAGGTTTCTAAAATAACATGGATCGTGAACCTTATTAATAATCAGTATTTCCAATCCGGAACTAACACTAAATTCCTTTAAGCTAGGGTTTCCTAGGACAGCGGTGCCCGTATTTTAACGGCCGTAAAGAACGGTGATGCGGTGGATAGCCGTCGTAACGTCGACTAGAGAGTGGTTTCCTAGGGAAACGGTGTTAAATGGTGTTGATAACACCGTTTTCATAGGAAACCACACTCTAGTCACCGTTACGACGGTTATCCACCGCATCACCGTTCACTACGGCCGTTAAAATACGGGCACCGCTGTCCTAGGAAACCCCAGCTTTACTGTCATGCTGGGAAATTAGTACTGATATGTATCCAATTGGTCGCAAATTGACGATACTGTAGTGAAGGGTACAAAAAAAAGGTTTGTAATCGAAAATCAAGATGTATTGAGTGTCCTCACGAAGGGATGAGTACATCTCGAAACCGGTAGGCATTAAAAGTCGGAAGGTGGTTAGATACCAATATTTACTAACATATTATGTTATACATACGTGAATTTTATTCATGATGCTAAAAATATTTACATAACAAATAAATTAAATTTCAACGAAAGGACTGTGCAATAATAGTAAATTTATAAAATTTACTATTATTATTTGATAGGTTCCACACAAGGATCAATGTTTTTATTAATAATTACGATCAAGAGCATAACCTGTTATTTTTAAGATTAATTTTATTCATAGACATGTTAATATGTTTATGTAACTATCACAAAATAAATTAATATTATGATTTAAGAAACAAAAAATTATAAGTAAATTTTGTTTCGAGTATTCTTGTTCGCAACTGCAGATTACCGAATTACAAAGTGACTATTTACCTACTTATGTAACACCCACCTTCTCTTGCTCGCACATTATAGTGCAAAGGACACTGTATTAACAGTATAGTGCCCTATGCACTACTAAATGCAAATGGGGAAATGATGAAGAACATATTTAAAAAGGGAATATGGAAGCCTGTAAATTAGAAGTGGTAATAAAAAAAAACAGTTTTTTTAAAACATTTATTCTTCCAAAACAACTAAAACAGTTTCATAGAAAAATAAACAGTTATTTAAAAACTTTTTTTTATAAAACAGTTTTTAAACTGTTCCTAAAAATAACAGTTAAAAGGTGCGTGGGCAAAACCGTGGCTACCCCTCCCCGCGGAAACTTAAACAATTGTCTAGAGCAGCGTAGCACGTAACAAGCCACATTTCAATTAACTTTTGTGAACCCGTTCCAGCAGTTGTTTGTACTAGATTTCTTCCGAAGTTGCTTTAAACTGTTATTTAGAGACAGTTTCACAAAACAGTTAATTTTGTGAAACGGTAACTGTTACTGATACTCCTTTTAAATACAGAAACGCCATCTTTACAGTAAATACAGGGTTTATAACCTCTTATTGACTGGTTTAAGTGGCCACACACGCTGTACAACATTTATGATTCTGCCTGTGTTTGAATTGATATATTTCTTAAATTTTTCCATTTGTTGATTTTTTGGGAAGTAAAAGCGCCAATACCTTATTGGTACGGACAGGTAAGACTCACCTGACTGAATAGGGAAATATCACTTTTTTTTACATTTTTAAAGTAATAAAGGTCTAAGAAATACAGTCCAATAAAAGTTTTTTTTTTGTAATTATTAGTAACATAAAAATACTTTTAAATTTGTAATTTTGAATTCCCGCAAAAACGATCATTTCATTGGCCACGCCCCTAATACTTCACGATTCATGTTTTTTTGTTCCTGGCCATTTAAATTTATGAAGAACAATATCAAGAATTTTGACGTCGCAACAACTAAGGCCAAACACGTCGCGTTTTTCTACGAACGTTTTTTTAATAAATTTATTTTTTTACATTTATATATGAAAACATTTCTCCACAATATCCATATCAGTATGGATCAAAATCAGTTTTGAAAATACAATTAATTATTCTAAATCCTTTTCATATATTTTATCGGTATTCGTAGTATGTGATATTTCCCTATTATTTCACGTACATACTAGGCAACGCCTGATAATATTTTTTAAATTTCTACTCTTTTTCTTGGACCAGTTGGCTAAATCAACAGTATTTTGAATATCTTTATTTAATTGTTGGGAAGTACCGGATTTTATATACTATATATAGTCTCAGTCCCATCACAAGTCAGAACTTTTAGTCCATGGAGTTGGGACTTATGTCTCAAATAATGTACAATAAATAAATATAACAAAAGAGATGGACTGATATCTATTAAATACCTACATACCACGATGAATTGAAAAACGCGCAGGATTTGAACTCGAAACACCTGTCTTGGAGTTATATTTCTAGCTTTCTAGTCATACCCAAATATAAACACGGCTGTCAAATGTATTACTTTTGATTAAAAATTGTGTAAGCGATCCGCCAATCAAGAAATAATGAAGATTGTATGTAATATATAGAGGAACCGAAGTATACAATAATGCGTAAAATGAGGTTAATAGAAGCTCTAGGGTGATTTTTAAAAAAAATCCAAAATCACGCAATGAGGAAATTAAGCTCTACGGGAAATTGGATATAAAAAATGTATTCTTATTCGCGGTAAAAATTAGAGCATTAAGTTGTAAGGCGAAGTTTCTTCAAAATGTATGAAAAAATAACAAAAGCGAACTACTTTGCAAGACGTCACTAGTTCTTTCGAATGTGATTTTTCTTAAACCTGGGTGTTCTGTGATGTAATTCACCACTGTAATTGGGCCTCCTGGCCTGTTGTAGTGCAAAAAAAATGCCTAGACTTCCATATTCCCTTATCTAAAATGTTCTCCCTCTCCGTTGTAATTTGTTATTACAGAAAATTGTTTATTTATCAGAACCCCAAAAGTTAATAATTTGATTTTTCTCAAGCCTGGGTGTTCTGTACTGTAATTTACCACTGTAATTAAGCCTTTTGACCAGTTGTGATATGAAAAAGTTTTTTTAGAACTTTGAAAATATTACAACCAACAATGGAAGTTTATCAACCGCCTCGGTACGTTCGTATCTACTGAATGCACTCTAGTCTTATACACCCCATTTTACAGTGGCTACGTAAATCATTTAGCTGGTCCGCACCTCTCATTAGTACGAGACGGGGCCACAGACAGCTGGCGCCAACCCCGCGTAGGAGCACCTTGCAATAAGAACGAATATTCGCGAGTCCCTACGTACCTGCATAAATTCATTACTGTACAGTGCAAGTACCTACACAGCTTACCTCAGAAAGCGACGTATCGCGACCGAAGAACTAAACGGAGACAAAATTCGGGGTAGGTGAATCCCGGAAACAATATTTTAATCATTAATACAAGAAGCAATATCACTTAATAATGTACAACAAAATAAGTAGAATGTGACAACGTTTTAAATTTTAAAATTTAACTGCAATAGACGCACAAGAAAAAAAACAGTAAAAAAGAGTTTTGTCATTTTTGCGTTTTCGTAAAAATGGAAGAATCGGGGTGCTTTAAGGCTGTAGTCAGGTAAAACGCACGTAAAATAAGGAAAACATACGATTTAGCCATTTTAAAAGGAATGTTTTTTTAATTGCGCAATAATAAAAAAAATGAAAAAACATGAATTAGATAAAAACAACAAGCTTAAAGGTATTTCTCTTAAAAAATATACATAAAAGTTTTATGTAACTAAAACATAATTTCTTTTACACCGGCAGATTACGTTATTTCAAATTTAGACTAAACTTAGGTATCTGGAATCTCAATAAAGACTAAGCATTGAACTAAAATTTGTTACGATAATTTGAAGATAATAAATTAAACATGAAAATGGCCGGAGCTAAATTTCAATTTTTTGTTTTTGAAAAGAAATGCAAGCATTTTAAATCACATACATTTTTGTGTCATTTTTGGTCACGACTTTACACTTATTAATTCAGAATGGCTGTAGTGCTGTGGAAGTGTCATGGTCTCTGGATCAGGAATTCAGAGAATCGAAGCCCGCTGTCCACCACAACTTGTTTGAAATATTTAGGTAAATTATAAAAACCGAAACATTTTCTATTTATTCTTAAAATCTAGGGTACCGTCTCTTTTATTGTATTTAATATCTTGTGTCTTTTAAATGCAAAGTAAATTGTACATGTAGACTTAGTAGAAAGTTGTGCTTATTTCACCGTTCTATTTTCAAAAAAGATGAAGGGTAAAAAACAAACACAATTACAATATTCGTTATTTGTAGTGTAATTATAAAGTTAAGATTCCTATCCAAATATGAGACAAGAAACAAACGTTTATTGGTACCAAAGCTACTCATTGCCCTTCTATAGAGTAAATCAATACAAAAAAGATTTTTCCGGATTCAATTCATCTACGTTATGTCCAATTCCTGATACAATATATCGTAACGTCACATAATTAAACAAAAAACTTTAATGTTTTTTGCTGTATTCAGTTTACTTCTTTTCATTCCCAAAATAATCAATAAAATTGTATGAAACCTCCAAACAAAGCAACGTTGTTTACGCCAAAGAATGGCTATTGAACAAACAATTCAGGTACATGGATATTATTTGAATACAAAAACCATTAGTTCAAACTATCACAAGGACATTTCCACCAAAACTTTGACAAAGGGATTTTCAATAAAATTAAACAACCTCACACAAACAGGCAGATACGCAACACTTCATAAGCAATAAATGAATGGTATATTTTTTTGTATGTAAAGGGTAAATTACAGTAGCTTTTATTTGTACAAAATAAATTAATGCACAATACACAAAAACAGTATCTTACAACGAACCAAAAACAGACTAGTATGAATTGTATTTGTTTTTTTTTAATATTTTACATGCCGTATTATTTTTTATAACAGCCGTTTTCAGAAGGCACATAGAGTCTGTACATGTAAGATGCATTACTTCTATTACATGCATAGAATGTGAGATCGGAAAAAGAGTTTGGAAGGGAAAACAGGAAGCGGATCCAGGAAAAGGGGAGAAGGAAAGGTGAAAAATTATGGTTCTAAGGAAATACTAACGTTTTAGGAATTTCTTAAAAAATGACTAAAGAGGGTGCATTTTTCACATGAAAACGTGTTTCATTCTTTAAAAACCTTTAACAGAAAAGGAATTGCTGTAGAGGAATCTAGGAATTATAAGTTTTCTCTACTGAGAATGGCGAAGCGTTGGATCATGATCGGAAAGTTATATATTACTTTACAACTAATCTATGGTAGTCTTTAAGTAAAAAAAATTATGAAAATTATGTTTTTTAATTAATAAAAATCAAGCCTCCATTACAATTGTTAAGATTTTCATTTGCTGAACTTTTTATCTCTACATGATTGTATTAGTTTTAATATCTGTAACTTTGTTATTAATTTACCCCTGTTTACCGTTCTTTTCCTGTCACTAAGATAATCTCGATATGATCTACAAATCATAATAAATATGTTGTTAAAAAGAAATGATAATTTTATGCATTAGTTCTGCGTGTTTATGATTTATAAACTGGCACTTCGTTAAAATTAATTACTGCAGCAATTCAAAGATCCTTACTATTCGGTGTGGTTGTTAACTCGCATAGTTTCTGTAAAGAAATGTGTTTAAGCATGGTAAAAATCAATTTAATTGTATTTATACGTAAATATTGGATCCTCAAATCAACCGACTAAACTATAAAATCGTCTGCAAAGATCATCCTTGCCGAAAAGATAATTTCAGTACCTGAAAAAATAAGACTAAAATGTCATCTATTTTTATTAGCTTTAGATTTGTACAATAATTTTTTTGGTTGAGCAATTAATTTTTGGTAAAAATATAATAAGCCTTGTATATTAGCAGTATGTTGTCGGTATCCAGAATTGATATATCTGTGAAATAGAACCATAATCCTGGACGAGTATTTTCAATTGCTGCTTTTATTTGGGAAATATCAAAATAGAAACGTCCATAATTTAACTTTGATAATTGTTTTTTATCTATTTTTAAATTTTTTCAATGAACATGAGCCATTCATATCATGTACTTTTCAATGTTTATTATAGACAAGAGCCATTCACATATATAGTTAACAAAACTTCCTTGGTTGATAATTAATTCAATAATGCCCACCATTTTCCATTTAAAAGTTGACTTGACCAAGAATACAAATTCGGTAGTTCAAGACCACTACCCACTACCTTAGACACAAGGCCCTCTAAGAAATTTTAACATGATTGTATTGTGCAAAGATAAACACTCAAATGCTGAAATAATATTACATATCTCTATAATACGTTGGACATAATTTTACTTTCATTTATAATTTATTATAGTTAAAACAACTGTTCTAAAAATAATAACAAATTAAGAACAATTTTAGGCCGTTATTAGTAAAGCTCCGTGGGTCAGAAAATAATACAGGGTCTAGTGCAAGATTTGACCTAATGACTATTGTATCGTTTAATACACAAATTGGGTGAAATCTGTAGTTTAATTCAAAAAAATTAGAACACATCCTATTTTTCAACAAACATTAGAACCAAGATCCGCGAGCGCATCTCACACCGGTGATACTGTAAACTGTCAACTTCAGCTGTCAACGCGTATTTGTTGGTACTTGTGTTGCTTTATTTATCATGTGTCTTATTTGTTTCACTGCGCTTTTTCACTTCATGCTCTCCTTTCTTTTCCGGAAATAATGATTTTCAATAAAGTTCACAATTCATGTTATTTTAAAAACCTGATATTGACTGTTAATTATTGAATGCAGAATAATATATTGGTGACTGTCAGTAGTCGCATCGTCACAAGATAGCTCGTTTTGTCAACTGTGAAACTGCCCGTTATCTGTCATGGCGCTGAAAACATCTACGCACTGCGCATGCTTAAGCGGAATTTTCTATTCTAGAATCACTGCCGTGTAAAAGAGCAAATAATATGGCACAAGATTTGCTTAATAATTATTGCCCAAGAAACTACATAAGATTTTGTGTCATTTTCTGACCCGTATATTGCGACTTTTAGTGATAATATCGGTGGTAAAAAGACCAAGGGTCTGATGCCAAAATTGAGTAATACATCTCATATAACACTTTTCTCAGAATTTTGCTGCGTCGAATAAGCCGACACCCATGGATACCCCACGAAAATATTGGCATTTACATCAAAGACCCTCTTGTACGACATTCATAAAATCAACGGATCTATATTACAAAATTTTATTATTTTTCTAAATTGTTTAAGTACCTATATATTAAAATCTGTTAGTGGTATTTATCCTTTATCCAGCAATGCGGAGAAAAGGGCAGAAGAAGAAGAAGAATAATAACATATTTTGTTTTATTTACTTATAATTTTAAAAACCTGTTAGGGTTATACAAACTATAAACATATATTATAAGGCCAAGTCATATGACGTCCTCTCTACGAATAGTCAGTGTAGTAATTATGTGCTTTTAATGTTGATTTTAAATTATAAAAAAAGTTTTTTTTTTTTTATTTTTTTTTTATTTAAATTTTATTGATAAATCCTTACATTTAACAAAATGTTTTCACTTTTAAAATTCACATTCTACTGTAAATAATAATATTTTTAACATCTTTTGTAAAGGTTGTCTGAGTCTTTTGTTTAGTTTTGTCTGGTAGTTTATTGTATAATTTCAGTCCATGGTTTATAAGTCTCGATTGTCCTTTTCTCGTTTTAAAAGATCGTATATGATATTTTTCTGATATTCTCGTATTGTGTTCATGTTTACTACAGTTTTTTTCAAGTTTTAATTCTTCGTCTACAATTACGCCAGTAGCTAATTTATGAATAAATTTTAAAGATTCTAGTTTAAAGAGTTCAGTTACGTTTAATTGTTTAGTTTGTTCAAAAAGTTCTTTAGTTGCTGTTAGATAGGGAAGATCATATACTAACTTTAATATTTTATTTTGCTGTCTTTGTAGTCTGTTTATGTCATTTTGATATCCTGTTTCCCATAGTAGTTGCATATAACATATTTTAGTTTTTACATATGCTTCATACATTAAAAATTTTTCCTTTATTGGAACAAAGTTTTTGATTTTAGAAAAATAGACTCGATAAAGTCGCCACTTCGCTAATTAAATTGTTGATATGAATTGTCCATGTCAATTGTCTGTCTATTGTTAGTCCTAGTTAGTTAGGCTAATGTTAGCCATTGTAGGTAATTATTTATGTTTAAAGCATTAACTTTGTGGTCAAACATTTTAACTAATGTTAGTAAATGTTAGTATATAACGACGTGCCCGATTGGTTAGTGTCCATTTATCTATAAATGATTTTGAAATTGAACTTGATACCATTAAACAAATTGCTTTAAATAACGGCTATACTGTCTAATTAATTGATACCCTTTTAAATAGAAAACTAAAACAAAAATCAATAAGCAAATTTTGATATCCCACTATAAATGCCGATAAAGATAATACTTGTAAATGGAGGAGAATTTTATATGTAAATAAACCTCAATCAAAATTCTCATTAAAAAATATTTATCCTGGATTTTACACTAAAAATAATATTGGAAAGTTACTAATAAAGAGATAATATTAATTGTAAAGATAAAAGTGATATATTTGACAACTCAGAAGTTTATCAACTCCAATGCAGCTCATGCCCATCGAGATACATTGGGAGAACGTCACGTAGCTTCAATATTCGCATTAATAAACACATAAGATGTTTAAATAATAATAATTTTACAGAGTTTGTTAATAATCTTATAACTTCAAATCACGATTTTGATAAAGATAAACGAGTAAAAAAATTACATTCAAATGATAAAAAAGAACTTAAATTAAATAATATGAAGATTTTTTACATAAAAAAAGCCTTGAAAAATGATATTCCCAAATAAATAATCATATACCTTTTCAGTATAGCCCAATTTTTTAATTAAAAATTGACCAATAGGGTAACCCCACCTCTACCCCCCTCCCTTACAACTCCCTACCAATTCTTCCATTTAACATTAAATATTTTTTAATTAATCTTAATGCATGTTTAGACATGGTGGTGTTCACATCTATAAATCTGCATGTGATTTATGTATTTTTGGAAATATTATTTATATACTACTGTGATGGTGAAGGTATTTGCATGTTGGTGTAGTGAGTGTCCTGACGAAGAGACGGGTACGTCTTAAAACCGGTAGACTAAAAAAGTCGGTAAGTGGTTTTATACTAATATTCACTAACATTGGTCATTGTAGTTAAGTCCATTGTACTGTATTTTTTGTCATGGTATTATTTATTTCTGGAACACAATAATATTTGTGTATATTTTATTACTGTTATTTCGTCGTCTTGTATGTTTCCCAATCTGATTTTCTGCACAATTTTCAGCGTCTTAATTTTCGTCAACTATTTTATGTCAAACTATTTTCGTACAGTTCAGTGGTAGAAGTCAAGTAGGGTAAGTTGTATGTTGGTTTTATGGTTTTATTTTGTTGTCTTTGTACCCTTGTTATGTCTGTCTTGTTACCGGTTCTACAGAAGGCGATCATGTAGCTCAGTTTGCTTTTAACATAAGCTTCGTATATCATATTATTTTACCTTTTCCTTTATCCTTTATTGCCCTAATCGTTTTCCATAGCACCTGCCTTACCGACATTATTTTGAAATTGATTCAATTTTATTTTTAAAAAAAAGTTTCAGAAAGAAAATTTCTGTGTTTATACTTTTTTTTTTAAAATAGTTATTATATCTGTATTACCGAGAGACGACAGATAATATTTGGTGTTCATACGGGTTTTCGCATGGTCCTAACTTCCATAACTAACAATTTATGAACAACAACACAAACGATGGGGACACGCCAATTGTGAACCCAGTGTTAAATAAAATACAACAATATTTTGAGTTTGTCCAAATTTTTGTACACAAAAACTGGAATCAACTCCCTGGGGAGCTGTTAACATTTGCATATTAAAACGTTAAGATGTTCTTCATCTCTGTTGTAATATGTTAATGTTAACAGCTCCCCGGGGAGTTGAATCAAGTCTTTGTCTACAAAAATTTGCACAAACTCAAAATATTGTTGATAAATTCACCTGGTCCACGAAGAAGTATAGAAATTTAAAATATAAAATGTTCAGGCGTAGCCTAGTATGCAGGTGAAATAATTCAATTAGATGAAACACACCCGTAAATAAATGTTTCAGCTCTTTAACTTCACAAACATCAACAGATGAAAGAATTGAAGGAATGTAGATGTTTAAATATGGGCAGAATGGTGAATGTTACACAGTGTGTGAAGTGGCCACTTAAACCAGCCAATTACAGGTCATAAGCCCTGTAGATGCCTAGACTTCTATATAACCTTCTCTAAAATGTTCTTCATCTCTGTTGTAATATTTCAATAAAATTATTGCTCTAGTGTAAAAATCCAGGGAGAAAATATTGAAATACGTTTGTAGTCAGGCCGGGTATCCTCTTAATGATTCGGCTGATTTTCTTGATAAAAATAAGTAACTCATAAGGTTTTTAATGTTTTTTGCCTTTTTCAAAGTGTGAAATAACGCATTATCTACATACTCGTATATATTCTTGTTCATTAAGTCACTTATAATTAACATAATTATATTGCATAATGCAGAAAGTCAGTTTATATTATTAACATCAGACAGCACGTAAGCTAATACCACTTACAAATTACCTAACGTGAAGTACTCGACATTACAAATCATAATTATAATATCTGTATTTTATCATTTCGTCTGCGTAGGCTAAGCTGTCAAATTACGTCCAGTGAGTGTTTCAAAAAGGCCTTTGTCGTTGGTATTAAATCGTTTCTTAAATCCAGACAAGTAATTAACATCAAAGATCTCATTAATTAAAAACCTTACCATCCATTCGTTAGAGGAAAAAGAGCCTTGAGATTCCTGGTACTAATTCATGCTTTTGTTTTGTCGAAATGAAAGAGGAAATCGATTTTAGCGAATTATGAAAAAATTCTGCAGTTATTTCTATGTATTTAGGTAAGATATTTATTTTATTTATCCGTATCCCGGCGAACGAAGAAAACGGTTACGTGTGTGAAATTCAAACAGAATTATTGACAAGTGTTTTCGACTCGATTAAAAAAAAAGATTAATCAGCCTCGAGGTGTCCTTCGGTTCGATTCCCGCCAGAATCGACGTGAGATATTTGTTTAAAGGGTCTTACTTAACAGTACTTTCGATGTGTTCCTACAGCAAAGACAAGCTGTATGTTCTGTAACTTGAATTATAAAAATAAAACTTTTTTTTTATTGGTTGGTTGGAAGAAATTGCCATTTGGCAATAAGCCCGCCAATGTACAAATAACATTATTTACAAAAAGTTAAATAAATAAATAATGGTATACTATATCTTTTTTTTCATAAATTTTAGAAATAATTCGTTTTCAATAAAATGTTCATATTGTATCGATGATATTTTTATATAAATTCTGTTTTGGGTAGCAATAAACTTGCCTATCCATTAAAATATTCCTTATATTACTAAACTACGATTTTTTAAATGATACTACTGGAATTGGAAAATAACGTACCTACCTAACTTTTTTTTAAATTTATTGATTCTACGTGTTGAAATTTTGAACGAAATGCGTATAAATTATTCACCGCACGCTTTTTGGTAATCAGATACACACTCTTTCTTTGGTCGATCGAAGTTATGCCCTTTGAACATAATAATTCTTAAATCAGAAAGTTAAAATAAAGGATTAAATTTCTTACGAAAACATTGTTGTTTAGAAACTCATTTACATTTTACATTTTGCACATTTTGTACATTTTGTTGAATGAAATCTTTGACAATGATTTTTAAAACATTGAAACATTATAATTGTTTGTATTTGCAAACAGTTAAATAGTAACTCAGTGTGTTATGGACCTTACTTTGTTTAACGTTAAACTGTAAAATTTAAATAACTAAGACTATACGAGAAATCACTACTATTCAATAATTATTTTAACAGCTTCTTAAGGAGATGAAAATGTCCACGTTTTTTTGTTTGTTTTTCATTCGGGGACACAAAAAAACTTTATGTGATAAATCTGGTGAACGGAAAAACGGGCGATGAGATATTAATTCTACGTTTTTCTTCATCAAATAAATATGGGCAACAAAAAAAAACTTATTTTTTTTGTCTCTGAAAGAAAAATACGTGATACTGATAGTATTTTTTCTTCCCTAATTTAAATATGATATCGATTGTTTTCCATCACACAAGGTTGCCAAGATACAGGCATTTATAAATTCAAACATTTTAATGCGTTCTCCTTTCTTAACTGCACGATATTCGAACGTTCTGACCTACCTTGAAACTGTGAGTAAAAAATTTTAATGCTTGATAAGCTGCATTTTCCAGTGGATTTAATAGTTCCTCAAACTTTCCATCGTGCATTAGTGGACCCACAAATATTCCCTTATTTATTTTTGCATCACTAATTTTAGAAAACTTCCGTTTGAGGTACAAGAAACCGGGAGTATTATTGACCATGGCTTTGACGAAATTCTGTGGGTGATGGAGAAATTCCGAATACATATTTGAAAACAGGATAAAAAAATGCATTAAGTGCACCTACCCGTACTCGTGAGACAAAAAACATGTTGACCAGTTTAATTGGCGGCCTCCATGGTGTAGTGGTCAAGACGCTTGACTCACGCACGGAAGGTTCCGGGTTCGATTCCCGGTGAGAACACAAAAATTAAAATGTGATTTTTCTCAAGCCTGGTTGTTCTGTAATGTAATTCACCGCTGTAATTAGGCATCTTGGCCTGTTGTGGTGCAAAAAAAATGAGAATGAGAATGAGAAAAATTAATCGTAAGACATGCTGTGTCAGAGCTGGCATTGTCATGGTGAAGGGTGATGCTATAATATGTTTATAACAAATTTCGCATGTTCGGAAAATACTAATGTCACATCTAAATCGTAATGTGAATTGTTGCGAGAAAACAGAAGCATCTTTACAAAAAACATTTTCTAAAGATAATTCAACACAACATGTGGCAAAGTATAATCCAGAAACTATTTTTTTAGACATTCCTACCAGAACTGTTGGATAATTTATCTAAATGACACGAAATAGGCAATACAGATTCCAAATACAGAACATTCGTACAATTTACTTAGTAAAAATGTTCTTAAATGCCTGCGCGACTCGAATAAGTAAATTCGAAACCCATTATCATAATGTCCGTGTACATTCAAACAATGTTAAATGCCAGGAGATATTTTTATCACCATATAACAACTACTAACTACATACTTCTTCGGTGAAAATTGGAATTACTCCGCATACAAAAGGTTAATAGAATCATTATACCCACATCTTATGCAAATGTTTGCCTAAGTTTGAATAAGAAACCAACTATTCAATTAGCAAAACCAAACCGGGCATATTTTCAATTTTATATCATTTCTCAAGTAGAAACTCGTGTTAACTCTGTTTAAATGGCGCCCGAAGAAACGTCTCTTTTTTTTCCTTAATTTCTCCTCTCTCTGAGACTAGTATTGGTATCAATTAATTTATACACACGCGTTAGTTCTATTTTTGCATGTATTTTATTTTATTACTTACTTATTTTTCACTCGCACGCGTTTTAAAACTAAAATTTTAAAACACATTTTATTGGACTGTTGGAAGAAACAGGCATTTGGCAATTAGCCCCCAATGCATACCTATATGTATAAGTGGCGAGCCGTGATTTATTTTTTCGGTAATCTTAAGAAAATTACCATTAATTTGTATCTATATATAAGTACATAATAATGAATAAGTAATATAATTATAAATGACTAGTTTTTATGTGGTTCTGTGAAAATCAATTCAAACAACAATTATTATTAACCGCACAATATACGTAGCTTTATTCTACACTATTTTAATACAATACTTGTACAAAAGTTTATTAACAAATAAATACCACAATGACATTCAGCAGTTACTGTCAACACCGAGCACTGGCCGATTCCTTTTAAAATGAATAGTGCCAAAAACGGCCACTGCGAACGCCACATGTCCTATGTGATACATAATATTATGTCAACTGTATACTTTCAAAGAAAAACAGTTCTTCAAAAATAATGTTCCAAGTACTAGTTTCCAAATAGAGAATCTTCAAATAATATTTGTAATGTGCAAGCTTGTTTTAGTACTAAATACGCTGACTTTGGTCAAAGGTGTAAAATATTGTTTACTTTTTTGTATGAAAGAATAAGCCGCGGTAATCAATCGGCTAGTTTCATCGTTCACTGAGAACGGGCTGGGCGCTGGGCGCACTGCATATATATATTTTGTAGGAAGATATAAATGGTGGTGGTAATTTATAATAAATGACAATTATTTTATATATTTTTGCATAAACATATTTATTCTAAAACATTATTATGGAAAGTCAAATATAATGGTAAACTGTGCATAATCGCTTATTTCGACGATTCGCCCCTGATATTTATATGCATGTAAAAAAATAAAAATATTATTATGTAGGTAATTTTGAAGTCATTAACATAAATCAAGAGATTTTTTTTTCAGTCTTCAATAATAAAGATACAATTTTTTTTTAAATGAAAATAAGCTGCACCACTTTTGAGATGGAACTGTTAAAAAATTCAAATTTAAATGACGATTCTTATCGTTTTAAAAAAAAAACTATGAATTTAGCACCAAAATAAACCTATTAAATGGTAATATAAGCATTAAGATATTACATGTTATAGAAGGTAATGTAGAAGTCTAGGCATTTACAGGGGCATTGACAGGTTTAAATGGCCACTTTACACACTAAGTAACATTCACCATTCTGTAAAGTGTGTAAGCCAATGACAAGTCTTAAGACCTAGATTTCTATATTCCCTTCTTTAAATTTTTTTTGATCTCTTTTGTAATATATAATTGTTAATAACTCCAAAGGGGGGTTAAATCCAGTTCTAGTCTACTAAAAATGGGACAAGCTCAAAATATTGGCGGTTATATAAGCTTTTAATTTTTTTTTTAAATTGTGATTTTTATGTAGCATATTCATTTTAGGTTTGAATCATATTTTCGTAAATGGTTGTATATGTAGGTCTTTGATTATGTAAGTAGTACTTGTAATATGTTTGTTTTATAGCTGATATTTTTATTTTAATATTACAAAATCATTCTTGCGTCTGAAAAATCACAAATCTCAAGCCCACTGAGGTAAAAATTCAAGTAAAATTGTCATGGAAATCGAAATTGTAAAAAAAGGACATTTGTAAATCTTAAAATACATTCAAATATTGCAACAAAAGCTAAATTATTTTTATATAATGTTACATGATTAATTGACTGCTCTAGAAGTAATATTAAATTCGCGAGATGCTATCCAGAACAACAAAAACACCCTTGACCCAGTTCAAAGCATTGCATTTCCTTGAAAACTAATAATAAATTAAAATATCATACACTTATTGTATTTAATCTTAAGCTTTAATGTAGTAAATTACGAATTCTTTTTGGCGTGTTCGCCAAATACATAACCTCGAAAGTGAAAAAACAGGTTTTTCAAACATCGACCGTATTATTTATATATCTTGCAGAGCGAGTTAATTAAGTGATGAGATTAAATTATTATTTTTAAAGTGACATAATTATAACGAGTTTTTTTATTAATCGCACACCGTAAACGAAGTGATTCAATCAATAATGGCTGGGTATAAATAAAATATAAATATATTTCGGGTTTCCGAATTGACTAATTTTTAAGAACTTGTCAACGACTTGTTGAGAAGAACGTGTAAATAAAATGACGTTTTAATTGGATATTTTTATATTTTGTAACCAAAGTACATTTTATAGAATTTAAAAAAGTAATTCATAAAAGAAAGTAGTTACTAGTAGTGAGATAAGTGAAGCAATTATTTTCAATCAAATTACGATTTATGCTTACTGGCAGAAGTAAGCTTTTTACATTAGACGTTGCAACAAAAGATATTTCAAATTAAAAATTTGAAGAAACCGCATACTATTTGAAAACGAAATGTGTCAATTTAATCTTTTTTTGTTTCAATTATTTAAATTTTTTAGTTACTTTGTATTTTATGTTTACTCGTTTATTACACTTTACGTCAAAGTAAAGAACTGGTTTTTCGTTGTGATTTAAGTACGCTGTCTTTTTAAAAAACTGTATTATTTTATTTGAATTCTACATTATTTCTTCATATGAATTCAATGATTCTTGGAGGTAAAATAAAATGCAAAGGATAATTGAAGTAAAAAATATAATAATATAAACGTAGTTATGCAGAAAGCAGCCAGTCCACAATTTTGAAAAAATGAGATATTGATGTTATCGGGTGCAGTAAGGTCAATTATATGTCCTGCTAAAACAGTCAGATCGCTTTCATACAAAAAAATGTTTTAATCACCTTCTGAAACCACCATGTGTCCATCACAAAAACGGTATTCAGTTTGCAGAAAACACCCATAGCACTAGAAAATCTCAACGACTTTAAAAATCATTAAAACTGGTCAAATACATAATTAAATTTTTGTTTGTAATGTAAAAAAAAAACTAATATATTCCTTGTTTATCATTTGTTAAAGTCGAAAACATTCCAACTGTTGTTGAGATTTGTTTATTCACTCTTTTCACAAAGGTACTATTATCTCAGTCTCACTTTTCTATGGCTGGCTGCTTTCTGCATAACTACGTTCGATTGTGCCTCAGAATACAAGGACCAAGGAAAAAATTAACAATAATTTCAATGAAGATCTTAAACAAGAAGTAATAATACGTTTATGTTGCGTTGTTAAGCCTTCTAAAGTTGTTTAAGGCGCCCTGCCATAACAATTAAACTAAGAGCTGAAAACCATTTGATACTGTCCGATCTCTTCAAAGTACCTACTTCAATGGACGATAAACGGGCTAGCTACTCAGTAAATAGGTTGTAAAACCATTTCGTTTTTAGAATGTGCATTATGTTCTTAACCAAACTAATAAAACTTTTCACGACATTTTTTCTACACAATGGACATAATTACCGCCGAAACATTATAATTTCCTTACAAATGAAAATGGTCACGCTATGGTGGTTAGGAAAAATCAAGATGGCGAATAAAGGAGCGGAATCGTAAAGATTCCCGCGCAGGGGGTTTGACACATAAATGTTCGAAATCTAAATTTATGCTGTTTTGAAGCGACAATAAACACGCAGACCATAACCTTAGGCGGAATTTGAAAAAAGGAATGAGAATTGTAATTTATTCCAGATCTCTGAAGTTATCTGGAATGCAAAAGTCAAAAAGTAATTTGCAAGGAATCATTCTAGCAACTTTGGTACTATATAATTTATTATTATAAGCTGAAATATTTTCTTGGAGAAATAGCACATATATATTTTACTCATCCACAGTTTTATAGAGCCATGTTATAGGGGCACAAGTCCATGTACTCAAAGTTCGAGTAAATCGATAAATACTCTCTATTATTTTTTTTTTAAGGAACTTGTAAAAAAATTAATTAATAATTTGGTGTAAATAAGAAATACTGATATAAAAGTTTATTAAAAATATTATTTTGTCAATAAGTTTTTTATTACATTTTTTTTTAATCCACTTACTTGTTCCCTTTTAGCATCTAAATATTTTTCTAATAAAACAAAAAAAATACAATCACGTTTAATTATTTTTTCAGTAAAAAGGTATCCCTATTCGGTGGTTACAATATGAAGTCTACTTCCTACAGTTAAATATTTAATAAAAAAGTATTAAAATATCCAAATTAAAAAAAATCAATAAGTTTAAAGGAATTCAATGTAAAAATAATGACAAATATTCTAGAATGATTCATAGTTCTCATTTATTTTCTACCATCTCGTCAACATCGTGATCACATTCGATGGTCTAGGACCTAGGTTAGCAGAATTTTCCTTCCGCTTTCTTGTCGAATTCTCTTCCCTTATCCATGTTGAAATGACTGAAATATCCCGCAGCGTGTCACATTGGATTTTTGAAGTAAAACTAGTAAACTGAGCTCTCGTATTGCCAGGACACTCATAAGTATTGCCACTAAACAAAATGTTTTATTCTAATTCCATGTCAAAAGGGAACTTGTCAATGGACTAGTCTTCTTTTAACATGGAACTAAAATCGCCGTAACAAATTTCTACATGTCATTTGTTAGATTAGAGCCCTTTTTTTGGAATGAGGACTAAAAAATATGCATTTTTTAAATAATCTTACATAAAAATGTCGAAATCACCAAAAGTGTGACTTGTGTCCTTTTAACGTTGATCGATTCAATTATTGATGATGGAAATTATCGAAATTACTGAAAAACCTTATTAGAATAACAAACTTATCTGGGCTTTTCAAAACAAGTTTTAATAATGATGACAAAATTCGTGTTAGTAAATGGATCATGTTTAAGTATATTTTTATTTTTATTATGTATAAACATTGTAAGCAAATAAAATTGTATTACATCAAACATTAAAAAATGAAACTATTACAGAAAATAAATATCTCGAAATCCCGTTGTTTGTAAAACAAATTAATTATCTACGGTCTGTGACCGTCATTACAATAATGGCAACAAGTAAGTATGAACTATTTGTACGGATGTATTTTTTCTTCTATATCGGCATAGTTAAATCGAACTCTTTTTAATTTTGTAGAGGGGGAAAGATAATTAGTTTTTGAGTTTAATGTAGAAAAATTATTAAAACTTCTAAATTTAAAGTTATTAAATTATGTTCTGAATGTGAAATACCAGAATACCGGACGAGTGTTTTCGACCCGATGGCTATTTTGAGACAAACATTCTGAAAGAGGAAATCAAATATTGGGTGTTAACGTAATTGTGTCCGTTTATTTTAAAGGAATAGAACAAAGGACACAACAAAAAAACAACAAGTAAGTCAATAATGTATTCTCCTTCATTATTTTACAGCAAATTAGTCAATAATTCATAGCGCCTTCACCGTACACTGCTCAAATATCGGATCAGCTTTGGCAGCTTTTATCAGAAGGAGGTGTCGAAAATACTCTTTCGTTTACTCAAAATTCAATTTTGAAGGCTTGACTTGAAATCAAATAAAATCATGTATGTAACGCAAAAGCACACACAATATCTTTTAGAGCAAAAAAAATTATTTCGAACAAGAAAACCTTTACCATTTTGTTTGACTTTTGGTGCTCATTTTTAAATTTGAAAAAAAACGGACATAATTTATGTTAAAACCGCATATTATGTTAATCGACCTCGATAAATCTATTGCGTGAAAAATGTTTTTGTTTTTGTAATTACAGTAATGAATTACAGCACAAAACACCCAGGCTTGAGAAAAATCACATTCAATTTTTGTTTTCTGATCGGGAATCGACCCCAGAACCTTCTGTGCGTGCTACACCACGGAGGTCGCCAATATTTGCTATAAGTATCTGAGATAGAGCTTATATAGGAATAACGTGCTGTTAAGTAAATAACAGCATTTATCGATACTATTCCTGGCCGATTACCTTTCTTCCCATCCTTCCCTTGACCCATCCTTATGGTACCTACCTAACATCAAGATAGAAGAAATTCAAAATTAGAAGATTCGGATTTAAAACAAAAACCAAACAACATTTTTGACTTCAAATAAAATCGGATAAATAGTGGTGGGATTCATCGCGCGTCGTTGAAAACATTGTTCCATTTTATAGTTCATTTTGTTATCCAGTGTCAGAAATTGAAGAACATTCAGATCATATTAAAGGTAGGTATCCATTCCATGTTCCTATCCTTTCTCAAATATTTCCTAATCACAAAACTGAATGAAATTCGTTTTTCATTTACAGTCCGTATTTTCGTTAACACTATCCTATTTATTAATTTTAATATGTTTTGAATTTTTCACAGTCAAGAGGTTATTGATGGTAATGTTTATATTTATGTTCCATTGCGGTATATAACTAGAGTAAGCATGGAGCGTTCGAAATATGGTCCCTCAACCTGCGGCCAATTGGCATATGTTTGATAGAACAGACTTTAGTCTGTTGCGAGCATTCCCCGGCTACTTTTCTCCTCGCAATTACTAAAATTCTATATGTACGCTAAGATCCTGCACAAATCGATCCGGAAAAGCGATGGTATAACCTTTCACCTGTGAGTAATGTTCTTAACTAAATCAATACTTGCTTAAAATAGCTATTTCAATGACAAAAAACATATTTTTAATATATCAGTACTTATCATTCGTGAGTTATCTCCAGTGTCTGTCCTGTTTAGTTAGTCGGGCGTATAGTGAAACGACAAACAAAGGTGACGCGTATGCGAAAGGGAGCGACATACTGAATAGAACTTACAGTAGACCGATGTAAACAGTCCGTGCTTTTTTCTGTACTACTTGTTTTGCTTGTCAAAGTCGACGTGATATGACGTGACGATACTTGCTCCCTCCGCTAGTTAATCCGTTTCCCTTGGGGACGACTTTTTGGCTCGGATTTGTATAGAGTGTTATCTCTTTATATTATATCTCAATGATATGTTCATATTCTTTACTTTTAATATGGCGTAAGACACTTCATAATCACCTTTGAAAAATACAGTGTTACAAGTTGTACTTAATTATTACTGTTTTTTAGATGCTAGACGATACGATCATTGAAAAACCGTTTTTTGTTTCTTTTTACAACAAATTTTACAAATACAAAACACACTTACACATAAACAAACTAAAAATACCACCAGGACATGGCCAAGTGTGGGTAGACATTTATTTTTTAATTTTATTAAAAGTACGGGGAAAAAAGACGGACAGGAAAAAGTGCCTGTATTATAAAAAAAGAAACAGTCAAAATAGATTTTATTTTATTTTTTTAAATAATTAACACAAATTATTATTCTTAAGAAATGAATTTAACAGTTTTGGAGCTATAAAAAATGAGTCTGTGCTAGTTTTGATTTAAACATTTAAAAATCAATTTCGTGCATGAGGTACAGATTTTAAATCCCAACAGTCATAAGCTGTTTTTGTATTTAATAAATAAAATAATAATTCATTTTATGATAAAAATATTTTTTTATCCATTTTCTAACTAATTTTGGCTTCGCGTAATGTTAGAAAATAGTCAAATAATGGAATAAGATGCAAGAGAGTAAACATTCATGTTTATTATGTGCACATCCGATCACTTTTCCACTTCTCGCAACTTTTCTTTTGTTGAGAATTATTACGGGTGTTTTTATTACAATATTCACAGAATGAAACGGTTCTTGAGCGAAACATCAATTTGTATTCAACTCACGTAGAAGGTTCATTGCTACCTTTACATAATATTTTTAACGCATTATGTTTACACGATGATATTGCAATTTTATACGGTGCAATTAATTGTCATTTTCTTCATAATTAACATACTGCGTAATTATTTTTTTTAAATTTAAAAGTCCTCCTCGCTAGTATAACATATTTAACCCTCCCTCCCCAGTTATGTGTAGTTAGTACACAATGCGTCTAATAACTATAATATCTTTATAAATATAATAAATATTGGGTTTAGATTTTCAGTATTCCTCCATTATACATTTACGTATCGACTGAAATTATTTGTTATTAAATAATTAGTACTTATTACGCACAAAAAAAGGATTTTATCGGAAATTGGGGATAAATTACAAATATCATCCAAAGTATACTAATAACACTTGTCGTTACACGTCCACTACATGTCAAGTCACATAGTCCAGTACTAGCTACTTAGTAGCTCTGGGGAAGTTGGCGCGGGTGCACGTTTCGCCCAAGTCGTTAGCGATACCCAATGGGTTTTTTTTATGTTTTCAACAGTTAGATTTGAAATATTATCATCTTTGAATTAAATTATGGTTAATTAAAGCCATTTCCTATAAATATTACTTTCCCTTTTTAAATCTCTTATTTTTTTAATGTGTAGTGACTACACAGCACCGTATCGCGCGGGTTTTTTTAGGACAGTAAGGGAAAGGTTAAATAGGACTAAACAGTATTTATTTTTTAATTTTCCAATACTGAAATGCTTAGCTAAATTTAGATTATATTCTTTAAAACTTCTTAGTTATCGTTAACTTTTATTATAAGAATCTTTATTGAATAAAATACACAGGTTATTACAATATTAATACATTTTAAGAATTAAAACATAAAGCATCAAAACATATTTGTCCCGATAAACTATTAAATAATAGTTTTTCATCAGACATTAGTTTTTATTAAGCTTCAAATAAAAGAGTACAGACATAATACCTACTGTATACATATAAAAAATAAACATATGTATATATAGTTTTTGATGCTTTGAAAAAATAAAGTATTAAGAAGAAACAAAGAAAAAATCTCAACAAAACCAAATAAAAAAGATTAAAATATTTTTTCAAAGTAGTAAAATAGAGGGAAAAAATGCAATTCAGTTAAAGAATAAACATAATATACTTGAATTTATTTGAAATTTTAGAAAAAAAAATGTAAAAGTAGTGGGTGCTCATAAATGCAATCAAAACAATAAAAAATAAACCATTTTTTTTATATTCATGTCTACAAAACTAATATTAAAACTACCTATGCTACCTACCTAAGATCGACAATATGTAAATAAAATAAGAAAAGAAAACGTTAAAAAAGAAAATATTAAAAATGTATTTAACGATATATAAAACAAAAATACTGTGTTTCTTAAGTAAAAGTTTTACATAAATAATAAATCAGTATGGAAACGTTCTGTCTTCTAACCACTTTCGTCTTAGTACTAATACTAATTAGATTCTACTACGCGTGTCCCCTATTTTTTTCAAATTAGTAGTGACCGACCGAAACAAGATTTTAAGCCGAAACCGAAATCGAATTTCGGCTTCGTTTTATTTTCGGCTAAAACTGAAACTTATTTTTAAAATTTAAAAGTCACTTCTAAACACCCATAATTAGTCATTTTTATCGTTACACCTAACGAGTTCATTAAAATAAGTGTTAAATAAAATGGAATAATTGTATTAATACATTTGTTTATTTTAAGCGCTTTTTAACTATTAATAACTTATATGTACCAGTTTTTCAATGTGCGCCATAGAAACATAACTTATTATAACTATAAAGGAATTACAAATATATAAACATGAAAGATCTTAGAATTCACGAGTGCGTAGAGTCACGAGCCATAAGGTACAGCCGAACATAATCCGACACATTCCGACCGCAGGTTTCGGCTGAGCCGAAGTTTCGGTCAATTTTAGTCTGAAACCGAAACCGCGGCCAAAACTCGTTTTTCTGGCCGAAAACGAACGCTCGGTCGATCACTACTCAATAGTGACAAAGTTCTCAGCTTTACTAGTTCATAAAAATTAACACGTATAAAGCTTAAATATCGATATTTAAACATAAGCAGTATTATAATGATGCACAATTTGAAATGATTACTCTCTTTGGTTTCTTGCAGCGCTGTGCCCTATGCATTATTAGGTGCGGAAAATGAATGATGATGATGTTGATGATGATAAATTTATTCTCTAACTTTGTTATGACACTTAATTAACTTATCACAGATATGAAATAAATTCATTGTTAGTGAGGGGTACCAGTATTTTATTGCTGTAAAATGTATCTAAAGACCCAATGAGCGTTTACAATTAATAATAAATAGTAAAAATATTTCGTTTAATGCACCGCGTTTCATTTAGTTGTCCAATTTATTTGATTTTATTAGAACCATATGGCTAAATTATTAATTTAGCGTAGGTTCTTGTAGAATGCAGGTAGGTAGTATATATATTTTTTAAATTAAACTATGGAGCTACCTATATTAAAAATTATAAAAAAACATTTTTATTCAAACGTATTGTTTACAATCAAGGTGACACAATTCACATTTATTTACTCTATAAAATATTATTATTATTAAAACACTCATATGTTTGCATTCATTCTTCTTCAGAATCATGATAGAATCTATCCTTATTTTTCAAATTCATGTCGATTATTTTAAATACGTTATGTGACAAGTGCTGTTTTCTATTCGTTGTTTATAGTCAAATAATCAATAAATAAACGTACAAAACTCATCGTGTTTTTTATAACTTCATCTTTATGTGGGCTAATTTATTGTAAATGAATATAATATTATGATGTAAAACAAAACGAATTCTTGATTTATGGCAAATTTCATAAACACAGCAATTACATTTCTCCCTAAAATAACTTTTGTGGTGTTAATTCGGCGCCTTATTAAAATGATCATAAATCACAAGTTCGAAAATTTACAAATAAACATGAACAGAATCCTTAGGGGAGGTAGGTATACCGAGTTAGTACTTACCTTTGCGTAATAAGTGGAGGCACGCGCCGGCTACCTCGTGGTTAGGTCCAGAATCCTTCACAAACACTATGAAAAATCAATCTCCCACCGAACCACTGGTTAGCAACACAATCAAGAATCCACCATTAAAACACGGTCTTTAATTCACAAGTCATAGACAATAGCCGCCAAAAGATTAATTCAATAATCCGAACTTCAAAAATGGAACGCGAGCGAATCCAGAGACGCAACCGGCGCTTGAGGCGTCGCGAAGCAACTCGGCGCGTATCGGGTACTCGCCAGTGCATCTGCGCGGTTCGTAAACATTGCGCGACAAAATCTCCGACTAAATAAAAAAGTCGCTTGTCGTTTCCTTTCTTTCACCAAATGATAGTATCTTTTTGATGTGTGTGCTAGTGCTGCTCGTTCAGTTAGCGCTGTGGAGACTGCGTTAGGGGTTACAGATTCCGCCGACACGCTCACTCCTGCGGAGATTCCCATCAGATTGTTAGTTCTATCTCTTTTCCCGCAGCGGTACTTGCTACATGCGTACTTCGCGCGAGATTGTCCATGTTTATAGTTTGTATGAGCGAGGACCCCGAGAATTTGTAAACACGGCATTTTTTTATACATAAACAAAACGTTAGCTTCTTTTCTTATTTGCTTTCGTAACCATTCCACCTCTTGCTCCAGTTCAGTCGAGGATGTTATCGATTGGGCTGTAAGAAAACAATAATCTCCAGTTTACTAATATTATTTATTTCTATGCGTGTATATGTATAGGTTTTATCATGCTTTAAAAGGCGTATGTTTTTTTAAGGAAGGTAGGTACCTGATGATTATTTTATATAGAGGGGAGCATTTGAAAAACTTTCGGACACAGTGCGATGCATGCAAATTTAATATTTCGCGCCTTCTAGTATAGGTTTAACCTTTAACATACTGTGTGAAAAAACTCCCTCTGCCGTACATTCACGGAGACTGGACCGCTGTGCACGTGCCAACCACGAGCCCCCTGCGTGATATGGCATGATTGGCCCATTTCACACCACGGCAAAAATCTACACGGCATGATAAAATACAATACGGAGGAACGATATTTATTGTTTTACAATTATTTATTTATTTAATGCCTGGCAAACGCAATAACCAGTACACCGTGAGACCGACTGATCTCCAGTCGATTTCATTTTGCAGAATTTTTACCTGAGAGTACTCGCTAAATTTTAAATAATGATTTTGATAAAATTGTCATTAAAATCACTTAAGTTGAATTTTACAATATTATTTGAATCGGGTCGTGATCCCGTGGCTAGTGTTGCTGAATCACGGATCATAGATCCGGGGTTCGAACCTCACTCTACCGCAACTTGATTTCCATTTTTCAATAGTGAGTTATTTGCAACTCGTTGAAAATGGTCACCAAAATTTAAATATTTGGGTCAATTGAACGCTAATATGTATTACTATTTTTTTAAAAATAATATATTGACCGAGGCGTTTTCTAACAGTCCAGAAGCAGCGTAGAATCATATTTGAATACATCGGACTGTGTCCAAAAAAACCTCCACTTTGCCCACTTTCACTGCACGCATGCGTGATGTCACCGCGTAATGTTGTTAGATCGCGAAAAATATATAATCATATCACAAATGGAAGTTAATTTATAGTACACACGGAAATATTGATTGACACAGAAGAGTAGATAAGTAAAGGGTCATTTAATAAGAGAAATAGAATTAATGAACTTTGAACTTAAAAAATGTTACAAAGTTTATTTTACGTACAGCGAATATTTTTATGTCATGTTAAATAATATATGATGAGCAAAGTAGCGTAAAAAATTTGACTACCCTGGCAACACTAAAAAAATGTCCATTTCGTTTTCTTTTGCAATCTGACAGATGGAAAAATAATTCAATTTTTAAGTAATGTATTTGCTGGTTACGCATGAATTTGCTATTTACACGTGAAATGTGATCCCATACTGTTTCTTTTTGATCCCAGCAGTATTTCTACACTTCAAAACCACTCAACACGGCATAATTGAATTCAAATCGGGATTCGCGTACTGAGCGACGTCTACAAAGAAACTAATGGGTCAAAACGTAAAACTACTCCTTTAAGAGTAGTTTAGTCGCCTTTTGTTTGAGGCGCGTATGCAGTTTCTGAACTATTCTTAATTCTCTGAGTAATACTAATTATTATTAATACTACGATTATAATATTACGATTTACGGCGCTGGTCCTTTTATAGTCATAGAGTTTTCCTTTTAGCAACTATGATTAATACACAATTTTATAAAATTATCAGATTAAAAACACAGTTTTAAATTTTTCGCAATACTTTGTAATTACGCGTAGTTCTTTTTGAATAAATTGGTCTAAAATGCTTTCATATCAAATAAAGCATATTATTTATTACTTATATTGATATTTTACATTAATAAATTTCTTGCAAACTTACCTACATTATAAATTACAATATAAAGTACAGTAGGTTTAGATATAGCCTAGGCTCTATAACCTAAGTAAAAACATCACAAAAAAATCAAAATGTCAGTTATCGTGTTGTGATGACCAGCGACCATTGGTAATGTAATCTTTCTTGTTGCATCGCCATTACGTTGCACAGGCAGTTTGTTCCATATAAGGAACAAAAATTCAATCTATAAATAACAGAATATCAAACGCGGGGTATTCAGCTCTCAATTATCTCTCTCAACTTGTGTCCGGCGTCCCTTTTCGGGGAAACTCACGACCAATGATTATGCAAATAAATAAAAAATAATTAGAATGCTTGACCAAGCCTCCAAATATAGAGAAAGTACACATAAAAAAAACTGTTGCGAAATACCGCACCTAAAAAGGTAAAATACCGTGGGTGTAAATCACTTTACTCGACTAATGAATATGTACTTTTTTATTTGAAATTACACAATGATATATGATTATGTTTTTCCTACATATAAAAATGTAGGCAAAATGCGCTTACCTACTCAATGCGCTTGTATTTTGTATGTAGTTTTAGGTGGGTTCAAATTGACTTTTAATCCTTTATAATCTTATGTAACAGACCAGTGGTCGGTAAACTTATTAGTCTAAAGGGTCAAATATTAGCAGTACAACAATTAAAAAATATTTTGAGACCCAAATTTATTTTCGTTTTAAGCTGTTTTCTCTAGAAAGCCAATGAACCTTGTTATGAGGCTAAGGTCTCCGTATTTACTCTTTTCAAGTAAAAAGTCTTTGAATTGGCGATGAAAAAGAGCGTTTACAACAATAGAGAAATATCACATACTACAAATACCGATAAAAATATATGAAATGGATTCAGAATAATTAATTGTATTTTAAAAATCAATATAGATATTGTGGAGAAATGTTTTCATACATAAATGTAAAAAAGAAATTTAATAAAAATATGTTGCTAGAAAAACGCGTCGTGTTTGGCCTTGGTTGTTGTGACGTCAAGATTCGTGATTATGTTCTGAACAAATTTCAATGGCCAGGAACAAATAAACATGAATCGTGACGTAATATTTTTTTCACTATACCAAGATAAATGTTAATAAGAAATTAAACATTTCATTATCAAATCTTGCAAATTAACTCAAATTGCAACATTAGAAAACCTTTGATCTCTAAATTTAAATATACAAAAGAGAGGTCAATAAAACTCAATTATGTACTATGTACCTTCAATCTACTACCTTATAATATATACTCTTCCTTTACCTTTATTGCACCTAATATTAATTACATAAAACCTAAGAATATACCTGTCTATACATAATGTTTCATCTGTATATTTGTTTCATTTGTAAAATTACGAAATATGTATTACGAAACATATTATATCCCGCCCCATTTAGGTACTGCAAGTATATTTTTGTTTTTTTCTCTTCCTTTTTTTATGAAATTGTTATATGTGCCTATATAATTTATACCTATGTATCTATAATGTTTTTTTTGTATTTTTTATTTATTCATTTAAAGATACATATCACAAAAAAAAAACGTATCCCTAGCTAGAGCCCGGTGTTGAGTATTTTACTTGTTTTATACCATTTGCGAAAACCTGTTTTAATTAATACTGAGCCCGTGTAATATTTCGTAAGGTTAACTTTATTTATTTATTTGTTATCATATCATATACATGAAATTTTACATTTATACAAAGTTGCTTTGACTGTCAATATTTACCCCGTTCCAAGACAGTCAAAAATTATTAAAAAAATAGTAATCAATACGTGGAAAAAATAAATAAAGGTATTAGACATAGTGAAAATATAGTAAAAAACATAGTAAAATACATAATAAAAAACATAGTAAAATATGCAGTAAAAGACACACTAAAAACATATGCCATAATTGGTTGGGGAAAAAGTAATTTCGTATTTTTCGCTTTATTTCAATGCTTTATAAAAAGTGTTACAATCATCCGATTTTAGTCAAATATGCGCCGTTCTGTTCGATGACTTATTGCCAACAAGAATTCAACTCTCGAAGAAGTCCTTGTCCCTTGTATTGGCAAAAAACTCGGACAACCAATTTTCACAGGCTTCTATTGAGGCCAGATTTGTACCCCCAAGCGTGTTAGCCATAGACAGGAACAGGCAGTAGTCACTTGATGCCAGGTCCAGACCATAGGGTGGATGCATAAGAACTTCCCATCCAAGCTCCTGGAGCGTCTTGATGAAACACAATTCCTTTCCTATTCACCAATGCTAGCCCGCCAGCTTTAAACGGTCGAGTTGTTCACGGTAGAGAGCAAAATTGAGCGTTTGGCCATAGGGGAGCAGCTCATAGTAGAGCATTCCCTGCCAATCCCACCAAACACACAGCAACACCTTCCTGGCAGTCAGTCCTGGCTTAGCCACGGTCTGGGCCGCTTCGTTGGCTTTCGATCACGATCTCTGTCGCTTGACATTGTCATAAGTGACTCACTTTTCATCACCAGTCACCATCCGCTTCAGAAATAGGTTGATTTTGTTACGAACAATGAAAGAGATATACCTAGCTGGAATAAAAGTGCGTGAAATAACAATAATAATTTAATAATAAAAAAAGTATTTCAGAAAATATAGTAAAATACGTAGTGAAAACGAAAGACATAAAAAAAAATTATATATATATTTATATATATATATATACACGCATAGTAAAAACAGAATAAAAAGTAACGAGGATCTCCAAAAATTCAATCAATAAAAAAGTAAAAAAATAAGTTTTTTTATAAATATGTTTGGACCCCTGTATTTAGTAGTCTTACGTGTCAAGTGTCATGTACAAGGCTAAGGTACTCTGAAAAAATCGTTTTTGTTTGTCTTGGAAATGGGATGTTCGATCACTGATTTTGGTTTATTACTTTTATAAGTCCAATCACCATTGTTGCAAAGAATTACTATTCCAAAAATTGTTAGTACAAAAACTATAGAATTACAATTCAAATAAGAACACGTGTTGGCCATTTAACTGAATAGATCTTCACAGGTCGCAGTGACATCAGGAGCTTGAATAGCGCTGACCCCCACTTCTAAGAATAAGACTAGTATTCACAACTAACCCCCACGGGTGGGACAGGTTGTGACAGTTTCCATATTATGTAAAACTTCATTTTATCGCTTTGTCCTTTGGGCGACGAGAGTAATAATACCAAAATATTATAAGTGACGGACAATTTTTTTATTTTTTTTTATTAAAATTATAACATTGGTTTTATGAAAGGATTTTCTACAATAACCTTTTTTTTATTTTGTCACAACCTTCCCCTGTTAATTTTTTTTTTGGGATTTTTTTTATTGTTTACCATGAGAAATGTTTCTCTGAAGTTTCGCGGTCTAGTCCTGAAATGCCGTGAATAAAATATGTTTATTTAATATCAAGATTTAAGCGAGTACTAAAAATATATTCTAGATCTTATATTGATGTCTTTGAATGTTTTGTCAAAGCTCTCTTTTTTTTATTTATCTCTTATTGTTAATTTTAAATTAGGTATTCCAGTTGAACATATTAATTATACATACTTAAATAAATATTTTAATTTACACACATTAGAAACTAGAAGAAAATTAAATGATTGGATATTTTTATTCAAAAACTGAATGTTAAAAATAATTAACTTGCGAGAGCTCGGCTGGATTACTCGATTTAATAAACTCTTCTATATAAATGTATCTACAACTAACTACAGTGCACACTCGCCTATAAGGAGAATTCATGTGTTTACAAACGAATACGCAAATGATATCGATATATTTTATACAACACTTTTAAATTTTAAAAGGCAGTGTATCAATTTATTATCTCCAAATTTAAATACTTAAATAATACTATGTTGTTTTATATTGCATACCTTTTATCAACTTATATCTGTATTCTTAATTATTATTTTTCTACATTCTTCTAATTTTAAGATTCTTTTAAAATAACCGATGGGAAAAAATGAACTTCTGTTCTCTCATTGGAATATATGTGTTTATGTACTATGTAAGATTAGTTTTGTACTATGTGTTTATGTACTATGTAAGATTAGTTTTGAACTATGTGTTTATGTACTATGTAAGATTAGTTTTTATATATTTTTATTTTCTTTTTCTTATTACTTTATTTTCAATTTTTTGCTACTTCTGTGTAAAATATATGTTTGTTCTTTATATATAAATATATGTAAAACATGTAAAAGCCTGCATGGCGTTTAAATAAATAAATTGTAATTTTGACTTTATTGAAAAATGTATCTGATGTACCTTTAAAAATGGACAATGTTCGGTTAAATAAATAAAAATTACATTACCAATAAATTTCGACTATTTATAGAACAAATATTAGTTTTTTTTTACAAATTTGGGTAACTAACAATCAAAAAGCATCTTCTTTGCCTATCTGTAATCGCGCAACTTTGGCGCGAGGGTGAGGGGGGATTATACCCCCTAGGAAGTCCCTCATTCCCTTCCATAACCCTCCCTCCAAGACCCCACGAATATCACGAGCATGCGCTATCCAACTAAAGATAGGTATTGTAGTTGTTATCTATACTGCCCGGCTAAGCCTAACAGTCGCAACTGAAAAAAAAACATTTTGCGTTTTCTTTTTTTTAATCGCCTCACATATTTACTAAACTAACAAGTCATTTCTGCTTCTCAAATATAAAATACTCTTTTGTATACATGTACAGTTTGCACACTTATTTTTTTTTTTACATATATAAGTTTATTGAACATTATTTGAGACATAGGTCCCAACTCCATGGGACTAAAAGTCCTGTGTTGAGATGGGACTAGCAATTAGTTGACACAGACACATGAGTATATCACCACAAATATAGGATCAGAAATATGAAAAATAATTTAAAAAATAATAGATATAGATATGGCACATCAATATGGTAAACAGTAAACTCAAACATTCTATTGCCTAAGGCAATTTCTTCCTACCTTCTCAAACCGTACAATTTGAGAAAATCGGTGATATATGAACATGTTGTTGGGATATTATAATATTTTCAGAATAAAACAAAACATTGATTTAAAAATATTTTTTTAAGAAATTAAATTGACTAAATATCTACACTACACTATGAAGAGAGGATGTGGTAAAGAGGGAAGGAAAGTGGAAGGGGAAAGGAAAAACTGATATATTCAGGAAGTGATATTTCATACGTGATTTGGATGTAAATAAAGAAGGGGTGTCTCTGATATTAGCGGGTAGGTTATTCCATAATCGAGCAACTACTACTGTGAAAGAGGAGGCAAGAAAATTTAAAGCGGTGAATGGGTATTGGAAGGGTTCTCTCGTTACTAAAACGAAGAGATAGTCCATGCTGTAAAAGAGGTTGGAAGAGCTCTCTCAGATAAACAGGCGAAGTGGGATTATTTTAAAAAAAGACAGTACAGCATATGTTAGGGTAAATGGATCATACACTTCGTGGTTTGACATTTATAAAGGAGTCAAGCAGGGATGTGTGATGTTACCATGGCTGTTCAACGTGTATATCGATAACTGCATGAAAGAACTGAAAGGCTTAAGAATGGGTGATTTAAATGTCAATTGTCTTTTGTATGCTGACGATGCCGTGCTTCTTGCTAACAACAATGAGAAACTGCAATTCTTGGTAACAAAGGTCTACGATGTATGCAAGGGAAGCGATTTGCTGATGAATGACGATAAATCGAATGTGATGGTTTTTGAAAGAAATGAAAGTATGACTAAATGTGAAATCACTGTTAATGGAGTTATACTAAAACAAGTAGAGGAATTTGTGTATCTGTGAAGTATGTTTATTAGGGATGGAATAACTGAGAAAGATATTGAAAGGAGGGTGAGTGCCGGGAACAGAGTGAGCGGTGCACTTAAATCAACCTTGGTAAATAAATGTTTGTCGCGAGAGGCAAAATTAGCAGTTCGCAATGGAGTCCTGTTTCCGACCCTGATGTATGGGAGCGAAGTATGGACTTGGAAAAACAGGGAGGGGAAACAAGTAGGCTGAATGCTGTCGAAATGCGATCTCTCAGGCAAATGTGTGGTAAAACTATGGGCGATAAATGCACAAATGTTGAGATCCGTACATCATTCAAGGCGGATGAGGTAAGCATTACCGACAAAATCAAGAAAGGAGCTTTGCGTCGATTTGGACATACCTATGTAGAACGAAAGGACAGCGAAAGAACGGCTAAGAATATTTACAATGCGAATGTTGATGGATGCATAAATAGGGGGAGACCGAGAAAGACATGGCATGACCAAATCCAACAAATACTTGAAGATGGACATGTCAAAAGTCGGAATAATCGGCGCGCGTGCATAAGAAGATGTATGAATGAAGAGGAAGCGAGATCTGTATGCATAGATAGAGTGATTTGGCGTTCTATCATCTCTGCCTACCCTTACGGGGAAACGGCGTGATGGTATGTTGTTCTTGTTGTGAAGAAGTGATAGAATGTTGCTTCTATGCCTGATACTTAGCAAGTGTAGTAAAAATAAAAATTTCAGAGGTACTATTCTGAGCCGCTCTCACGACACGAGAAAACAATTTTTCTCGTGTATTTTGTATGTAAATACGCGAGATAATACGGCAGCGAGAGCGTTTGGAATACCACCCCTGGGGTGCTTTTCTGAATGAGATAAATTGTTTTTAATAAAACAGTAATCTAATGTAAAATTTGCAATTCAAGATACGGCTTTTATCCTCAGCAGGGCAGTATAATATATGTATACACTATACACCTATACACCAACCGCCTTTGTTTAAGGTTTAAGCAAATTGATATTCATAGTCTTCAATATCTCTTTATATCATCATCGTTCCCATAATTATTATTAATAATAAAGTTCATTCATCAAAACGAGTACTTATAAAAATTACATGGATCATGTAAGCAAATAACATCATGTTGATTTTTGTCTGTGGGTATTTTGTATAAACATTGTAAGCAGGTACTTAAAATTAAATTATTACCTCACCTACTAAAGCTACCTAAGAACTCAATCTTTCTGTTCAGTTTTATTTTTTTAAATAATTTTTATTCCTCTTTTTCCTGGTATCTCTTCGTGCTCCTTCCAAACTCTTTACCTGATCCCACATTCACTATTCTTAAATATGAATAACTTAATAAACTTTTATTAAGTTTTTATGTGCAAGCTTTATTATTTTTCATTCATTAGGTTTTTTTCAAATATGTATCTGTTGATAAAATGTTGTTTTATTCTTGACCAACTTATCTTTTGACCGGTCTGTTTTTTGGTTGGCTGGAAGATATTGCTTTTGGCAATAAGTCAGCCAAAGTACTTATTCTCTGTACTTGAAGCTTTAATTTTTTTTAATTGACACTGACATGTGACGATCGTCAAATGTTGAGCGTAGGTACCCACATCAGGTGACTACGTGTCGATGACATTAATTTGACGACTGGTATTAAATTTCTCGCACCTTGAGGATCGTATTAACGTAATAATTAAGTTATTACCGGTAAACATCATCATATTTTTTTTTAACGGTACCTACTGATGCATACGGTACTGCTACTACAATTGCAACATGTAACGATAAAATGTTATGTACATAAAAGCAAAAATAGTTGTGGGTTTCAAGTGGCAGTCAAGAGATCATGAAATAAAAAATTGCCATGAAATATCGCGTGGTATATGCGACTTTTAAAATACATATTTCATGTCAACCTTAAACGGAATTGAACCCGAAACCTCTTGCTTGGCAAACGCGTTTAACCACTGGACCACGAGGTGGACTAATCTCCACCAAACTTCGTTTTCCAGGATTTTTACCTGAGAGTAGTCATCGAGATGAAAATACACTTCTAGAGTTCTTGTTCTGTTTCACACAGAAAAAAACTGTAATCTCACATAATAAGAACATTATTAAAAATGGTATTTATTCCCAACATCTCTCCAGGAAGTTTTCAATATAAAAATCGATCCACTTTAAAATTAAAATACTCGAGCTGTAATAGTAGTTATTCTTACATTATGCAAATAACCATTTATTACAAATTATTATTAGTAGAATAATTTATCAAGGTGAATAATTTATTAATTGGCCCCCGTGGCGTAGCTTAGACGCTTGCCTCGCGCACATAAGTTCCTGTTAGATGTTATATTCTCGGTGACATCACAAAAAAGTTTTTTTCTCGAGCCGTTATGTTATGTTATGTTATGTTATGTCGAGTGTTATGGTGGTCACTACTGTAAAATAGGCCTAATATGCATATTATGGCATCATAATTGCGATTTCAACCAAAGGATAGTTTTTTTTTAAACATTCGATTAAATCTTTTTTTTTAAGTTAGAAGTCAAATTAGATATATACCTATCAATTTCAATTTCAATTTATTTATTCATAAATATGTACATTACAAAATGGAATACCTGAATTCAAACATATGGAAATAATAAAAATAAAATGGTAAAATTAAGCATCTATAAAAATAACACATAAGTTTACATAATATCCAGAGAATAATATGTTAAAATAGTAAGATAACCTTGTAACGAAAAACTCCCCCAGAGACATGAAAATGTCAATGTCCAAAGTAATATTGTTCAACATAGAGATAGCCATTCCAACAGGCATAACCAATGGCAGGTTGGTCCTGTATCTTGGAATGTGAAACAGTCTATGCTGACGCTGTCTAAGGTAATTATCTGGAACATAAAAGCTAATGCTCCGCATAATTTCAGGGTTGTCAATAATACCGCGCAACAATCGAAAGAAGTGCGTAGTTATATACACATTCCTTCTGGTCTTCAAACTACTGTAACCAAGCTTACCTTGGAGAAACTCACTGGGATAAAGCCATGGATAATATCCGCACTTCCTTATGTAGAGAAACCGAAGAAATTTCTTCTGAACCCTTCCCACCATAAAAGAGTATGGTACTAGAGTACTCACACGGTCCCCAAATCATCGCGCCACTCTCAAGTCTACTTTGTAACAACGAGTTATAAAGAATTCTCAGTACCTACTCGTGTATTATCAAAAATCCTAGTAGTACGCAGGACAAATCCTAACATCTTCAACAAACTACTACAAACTGTTTCGATCTGATCATGAAATGTCAGGGAACTCACAAAAGTTATGCCCTCTTTAACCTTCAAAGTCCGCATAAGATTCTGGTCATTCGTTCTATAGCGGAAAAAGGCATTATGTGGGCCCTGGTGAAAGACATAACTGAGCATTTTGAAATATTGAATAATATTTTACTTTTAGAGTATATTATATACTCTAAGATACATACTGTTTAAGGCACCAACATCTACATATTTATGTCACATACGTATACTTACCTACAGAAAATCTTTGAAATAAATAATTTGCTAAGTTTTTTTTCATAATCGTTTTTTTAATTTTTTGCATTAATATGTTATTTGAAAACTCAACTACACGTTTTCGTTTGAATATTTTTTTTCATTAAACTATACTATTTCATTTGAAATGGATCAAACGCCCTTTTTAAAAGTGGTTACAATCTTTGAATTTTCATTTTTTGTTTTAACTTTAAACATTTTATTACCAACGAAACAAAGCTACTTTTAATGACAGTAGGTACATCTAAATGAGAGCTTTTAAAATCCTCACCACCAACCCCACCTGAGAAAAAAAAAAGAGTTTAAATGATATTGAATGTACCTATTACATAAATTGTTTTTTGAAAACTGTGTATTTGTACTATCTATTGAATTAAATAAATAACACTTATTGCAATACAAGTTTATTTAAAAAAAAATATTTATTAAATAACCCCTAAAATAACAAACAATTCTCAACAAGTCTTTATTTTAGCCTGAAATGTTTTTTTTTTTAAACTAATCATGATTTTGTTGATATGGTGACAAGGGGGTTAAATAAAAAATTTAATTGTTGAAATATTAGAAAAAACTATGATCTTAAATACCACTTATATTGGTTTATATCACATAATACGCAGTTCTCGAGGAAATCAAATTTTTCGAAAATATTTCAAGTAGGTACTCCGCGCGTGGTCCTTGATGTTTGGTGGTCCATAGCTCGAAAACCATATAACATTTCTCAAATATGCTTAAAACATAATGATACAAAATATTGCATTAATCAGTTCATACTTTGAAAGTTTTCACCATCGTCATACCATTTTGCCGCAAAACAATAAAAATTGAGCGCGGGGAGGGGGGACACTCACTAAGAAGGGGAGGGGAAAACCCCCAAAAGGATCAATTTCCGCAGGATTATTGAATTCTAAATTTTTTTTAATTTTCGATTAACATTACATGTAAGAATGTGTGGCACCCATTATAAAATGTGTTGCTAGAAACTAGAAAGCAAATATAGTAAAGTACTGATGATTTTTCAATGTGGTCTGTAAACCATCTATTCAATTTGTCTATGGCTTCGCTTGTCAAATTGGCAGCAAATTGGTGTGACAGTGCTCTTGAAAGGACGTTTTATGTTTTTTTCCTCTTCTGCATACACTATTGTAATTTAATTTATCGCTAAAAAGTTCCACTTTGCATTCCGTTAACTTGTTTATTCACGACAAAACAATTTTTTTGAGGTGTTAACTTATTCAAATATTTACAATAACGTGTTTATATTTTGAATAATTAGAATTAATATGGCATGAGTCATTTGCGTAGGGTGTACAATGTAGCGTTATCCTTTCTAATTCCCGCTAATACTGCTTGAAAACTTCCGTGAATGATGTTGGTTACTGGTTTTCCTCAAAAACGCATATGACTCCTTTAAAGATGACAGAGAATAGTTTGCTTATTGCTAAACCAGCCAGAGGATGGCTGCATCCAGACCTTTTAGTATCCAAGGACGGGATCACATACGCTGTTCGGGTATGCATAAATTATGCTTCCAATATTCCATTTTATAAATTGTGTCCAATAATATTGATTCCTCAAATTCTGTGCAACTAACTATTTAATGTTAACTTATATCTGTTTTTTTCTGTGAGAAATTACTAGTATATATGTTTCTAGTACATTGGGTGTTTGGAAGTGTTTACCTCCATGAAGAGTTTGGATTTTGATACAAGATCGCTGGTAGCCAAGTAAGTTACAAGTAGTATTTATCTTGGAATGCAATGATACCTCTGTTCAATTACTCATTAATTTATACAATAAATCATGTTTACTCATAGTAAGATGTAAAACAGGCCTTAGAAGCGATTTATCATTACAACTCATTGATCCTCAATAATTGTTTTCATATAAATATCAAGAAGGGAATTCTGTGTTATCATATTCAGTATAATTATATTTTCGTGACCCATTGACACTAATATTTATCATAAATCTTTAACTATTGATGACTATTAGACTTGAAAAATTTGCCATGTGAACTTACATTTTACCTATTATTATTATTTATTCTGGAAAACGAATTGTTTGCAAAATCCATTACATGTTTTTTTCTAAATTCAGAACTATCGCATTATGTAAGAAGTATTGAAAATATTCATCGCTGAACGCTAGGGAAACTCAGAAATTATAGCAATTTAATTAAGAGGGTTGTTTACAATAGAAAATTCAATTAATTATTATTCTTACATAATATTTATTTTACTGAAAAGGTAGGAGGTCGTATAAACAAATCTGTATGCTAAAATATAGTTAAATAATACAAACCATAGTAACATTATGTTTAATTTTACTAACTAATATTTGCACCAGGTTGTGGTCCCGTAGCTAGTGTCGCCGTCTCATGGATTTGAGGTCCAATCCGTCCGATCTCCCCTTCTACAACTTAAACCCCATTTTCTAATATTGAGTTATTTACAACTCATTGAAAATGGCCCTCAAAATGTAAATATTTGAGTTAATCATAAGACAGCAAGTATTTCTCTTTAAAAAAAAAAAAAAACAAAAGTATGTGCAGTTTGCATTTCATTAAAACCTTTAAAAGTTGTTTGTGAGATTTATAGTATGCAATTATAGGTTTTTCTATGAATGAGGAAATTCAGTGCTACTGGAAATTGAATAGAAAAATATTTTCTTACACGGGTAAAAATTAGAGCATTTAATTGTATATTGTTAAACTTGACACTGGCTAAAACACTCCAGTTAGGGGTGAAAAAAGCCAAAAAAACTAAGAAGAAGAAGAATTGTATATCGAAGTTTCTCAAATCAATAAAAAATAATAATAAAAATTATCTACATTACGAGTTCTTGTGAATCAACCAATCAGCTGCAGCGTTGTTGTGTTTTTATACATAGAAAATTACTTTGGAAAATTATTTATACATAGAAAACTATTATAAAGGAAAGTAGAAAGACACGATTGTATATTGTAGACTTGGTGGGAGTGCAGGTTGCCATTTTTTTAACGTTTAGTATATTTTGACGCTACATGGCTCAACTTTTAAATGTCAGTACAACTCACCAATGACAAATTGTAAAGTCACGGACAGAATACTTCAGTACTTAAAAAAAATCATAGAGATGAAAATACGACAGATAAAAATATTTTATTTTAGTTTGATAGTCTATTAACAAATGTTTTATTTTTAAAAACAAACCGCCGAACTTTCTCATTGTTTGAATATTTACCAAAAATTATTATTTATTTAAAAAAAAAAACAGTAAACACGTTACGAATGCCAATTAATCTGAAATTGTCTATTAATCCTTTTCTTGGCAATGTATTCTATGATTATTCAGTTAAAACTTTTGTAATATATTTTTATTCTTACCTGCATTCATTCATAATAAACATTGATTTAAACGAAAAAATATTGTTTCGTTTTGCCAAGATAAGGTTTAAGTTAATAGCGATTTAACTGCTTTTAATTTTAGGGAGTGCATAAATAGAGTTTGTGAATCTGTCGGCTTAAAAACTGCCGACAAGAAACGGAGAGTAGACAAGAGAGTATCCCGCGCTATTGCCGACAAACCGCGAATGGACCATGCCGGGGCTAATGTCTCCCTGACCATCTCCAGCAAGAGTCTTTCTCTAAGTCTACTGGAAGGAGGAGAAACTATTGCTAGGCACGATATGCCGAGGATATCGTTCGCTTCAGGAGGAGATGCTGTAAGAAAACATTTCATCAATTTTAAATCATTCCGTTATCCACTCCCATAACACTGCATTCATACAATTGCAGTGCACGGGTATCATTTGTTATAATACTTTATTCCATGTCAAACACATTGCAGTGTTAAACTCCTTATTAAATATATATTTCAGGCATTGGAAGACTAACTTACTTATCAGTATACCACCAGGCAGACTTATTTCCACTTGCTTTCCTTTATCAGGATTTCAACCTGATTATTGCCATTGATTTAATAACCATAATGTAATCCAAGGTTCTGGGTTTATTTCATACAAATAATTTACTCATCATTCCGTCATACACGGAATATATTACATCATTTAAACTTAAGCAATGAAAATTAAAGAAACAGTTGTATTATTTAAATTTATTACATTTTTTCCAATTACAATTTTTTTTATTTTTAAAATATCTTGTACAGTTAATTTCGTTTAAAATATTTTTTGACTAACACAAACAATAAACATAAAATAACTTGGTTTTTAACCACTAATTAATTTTTTTGTACTCAAGGTATAATTAGTTTATTATATATTTATTGAAAATAAAAAAGCTTGCTTAGCTTTGAAACTGGTTGGTAGAAAAAAAAGTGGTTAGAAACAAAGTTGTTTTATATTTATTTTAAACCACAAAGTTAGTGCTTCAAATATAAATTTTATAATAAAAAATGCAAACAAATATATTTCAATAGTTTATGGTTTATTTCAAGAGTGTTTTACACCAAAATGTTAATCCGGTTTCTTTATCTATTTTACCTAATTATTGTATGGCACTGCATACCTTGAGTTTATTGGGTAAGATTTTTTTTTTAGTCCTATATAAAATTTTAATAAAATGAATGCCATCTACAATGTCAAATAAATTTGCGTTTTAAACTAAATCAGAACATTATTATCTAAATACAACATGCATTTTGCATAGAAAAGCTTTGTCTAAGTAATAATATTATTGAGGTCATGAACAGATATTATTAGGTACAACAACAATATAATGTCAAATCTATTGTATTTTATGTAGCAAAGAATATTTTTAATGGGGGAGTATTAAAATTGTTATGTGATTACTGTTATTTATTTCATTATTAATCGTTCTATATATGTCACGAATATTAGAACAAAACTTGTAATTTATTTTATGGTTATTTTTCAGGATACTCTCGATTTTGTTGCATATGTAGCAAAGAATTTACAAGACTGGCGAGCTTGTTATGTTGTAGAGTGTGGAGGAGGTCTTGCTTCTGATGTTATTTCCACAATTGGACAGGCTTTTGAATTGCGTTTTAAAGAGTTCCTTACAACACCATCAAATGTAGTGTGAGTAATGATTCTTTGTACTTAAAGTCAACACTGCTAAAATAAATCATCTTACTCTTAAATGATTTTTAGCAGTTTTAGCATTTCTGTATACCTTTTCGTTAATTTGTGTATTTGAATAAACATTTTATTAATTTATTTCAGTTATCGTTAAACATTTCAGCTTTACATGTTGAAATATACACAACCGAATAAAACTAAAATGAATTGATACATTATTTTCTGTTTCTTAAATTTTATTTGGTGTGATAGATAATTTACTTGAATCAGATTACTGACCCTTTTATATGCTACGATTCAAAGCATTACTTACCACGAAAACTGTCATCTATGTATATTTGATTAGGATTCTAGGTTGTATAAAGTGTTTTTGCTTTTTTGGTTGTTATAAAATGCATTCATATAAAGATACATTACAAAATAAAATGTATCCCTAACTCTATGAGACCAAGAGCCCTGTGTTGAGTTGGGATACAACGTAATAGAAAGTGGAAGCATGCATATTATTATATGTACAGGGTGTTCGGTGGCAATTTTCACATTTAGAACAGTTATTACTTTTTAACGCGGGAAGCTAAAGGGGCACGGCATTTAGAGTGCCAGCGTTGTGAGTTTTTTAGTTGCAATAGAGCCTTGGTCGGGACAGCATCGTGCGTTTGCAATTGAAGCATATTTAACAAGCAATTTTTCGCTCATTACGGCGCAGCGCAAGTTCTGTAATCGTTACAATATTCCACGAATACGCGATGCGCCTTCAAAAAGCTTGATTCGATATTAGAAAGCAAGATTTAGAACTTCAGGATCGGCAGTACCAGCTCATCGACAAGGCCCGGTTCCTTCTGTATCGACTGAAGAAAACATCCAACGAGTGTGTGATTTAATTATGCAAAACCCACGAATGTCGCTTTAGGGATCGCCAGATCAACATTGCATGAAATAATGAAAAAAAAACTCAAGTTCCATCCTACAAAATACATATAGTACAAAAATTAAATGAAAATGACTATCAGGCAAGAATAACTTATGCCGAGCGGATGTTAGCGACTTTTTCTACGGAAACACAACTAAAAAACATTTTCTTCAGTGACAAAGCACATTTCAGTTTGGGAGGTTATGTCAACAAACAAAATTTTTGTTACTAGAGTACGGAAAATCCCAAAGAAATGCATGAGGAACCATTACACAGCGAAAAAGTGACTGTTTGGTGTGCTATTTCGGGCAGAGAAATCATTGGGCCGTATTTTTTCGAAAATGATAAACAATTTTTTAGAGAAAAACTTCGAAACAACTCTTTTGCTAACAGAAACACATGGTTTCAACAAGATGGTGCCACTGCACATATCGCACAAGCGTCTTTGAATGCTGTGAGAGAATTATTTCCAAGAAAAATCATTTCTTGCTTTGATGACATACCCTGGCCAGCAAGATCGGCTGATCTGAGTCCATGTGACTTTTTTATTGGGGTTACCTCAAAAGTGTTGTGTACCTGAACCAACCTACCACCATAAAACTTAGTTATTTTATTTACTATGAATCTTTAAAATGTAAAAATTGCCACCGAACACCTGTATAATTTACTAATAATAAAAATTATTACACATATAAATTTATTTTAATAAACATCTGGACAACACACTTAATAGTCTGTAAATGTGTGCAATGTCTCGTGAGCAGTCTCCTGCAATAGTCTCTTCCCTTAGACAAAATCCAAACTAGTACACTTCTCCTGAAAATGGCCTTCGTTTTGGAGAACTTAATATGTTCATCAAGAACATAGAACACACTTGGGCCACAAAAGAGAAATTTCTCTAATCGAAAGTAAAACGCGTTTTTGTTAAATAATTCAAATTACAGGAAAACTTCGTACGAGCATTTTGCTGGGATCTTCTCTTTTAACTGCATGACCAGAAATGTGTCAATGCCTCTTTTTAAAAAAAAGTCTAATATCAGTTCAAGTTATTTTTTCCTCTTTGATGTGTATGGGTTTTTTAAATGTATGATTCAAATTTGTAGTTTATTCAAGAATATGGCTAGCTAAGCGTTGCACCTACCGCTTAGTCGTGCTAGAATAATGATTATTAATATCATTTAAAATGCGCCGTATTTGACTCAGTTGCATAAAATCTTTACATTTTATTTCTTTCATCTAAAATTCTAGAAAAATGTAGGAGTAACCTAATCTATTGTATATGGTATTTTTGTAATTTCAAGTAGTTATCCTTGAATACTTTATTTAGCTATTGTGCCTAACTTACATATATGTATCACACATATTGTTTTTTTTATGCTAGTAAGTTGTTTGTTTTTGTATCATTTTGTGGTTGCTTACTGTGGGTAGGATGTCACTATCTTGTTTTTCTTAACTTAATCTTCCGTAATAATATAAAGATTAGAATACCATAATTGATTCCCTAAAATGTAAAAAAATAATCATCCATGCTTATGTATTTGTTTTGAATGTTATAACATTTTATTTCATTCTGTCGAGCATATTAACACACCTACAAGGAATATAATAAAGTATTGTCCGTCCAACTGTTAAATAGCCTATTAAAGTGTTAGTGCTTGTTGATGAATCACCTAAACATACCAATTTTATTTGTGTTAGTACGCACATACAAATATTTGGAATCGTTTTGTTACTCTTACAAAAGTAAAGGTTATTTAAGGTTTGAATTCACTGTAAAATATTAGATAATTATTTTTATCAATAAAACTCTTTTTGTTTTACTTTAATTCATTGACCATCAAACAATTTCATCTAAGTAGGCGTTCGCAATAATGGTTACATTGAATTGTGCTTAAACATATTGATATGTTCCACTGTACTTCTACACAAATTATTATATTCTGAAGAAATTGGTAAGAATATAATATCAAAACATAGTAGATACATGTTATAATATCTTATAATCAATATTATTTTTTTAGCATGATGATTTTCATCTTTCTCTCTTTGTAATTTGTATTTGTAAATGTACATTGTAAAATCATAATTTTTAAATAAATGAAAATCCAGCATGTCTACAAACATTTGGACATACTCTGTTTTCAGCTCTTTTACTTTAAAAAGTCAACATTTTTATTTGTTCATCAATAAGCTGCTTAGTCTAACTATATAATTTTATCAGATTGAATTAAGTAATTTGAAACAAGGTTTCAATCAAACATCTTGACCATTGAAGACGTCAATAAAAAATGTGTTAGTATTGACAAAGTTCTAAAAATTTTACATTGTTTCATCGTTTTTAGCTTATTCAAATTATAGACTGAAATGGTCGAGATGATTTATCCAACAATGTTTTGAGCATGTTCAAATGCTTACAGACTGGCTGGATTTCTTCCCTAGGGTGTTATTCATATTTAAATTTGTTGCAACGGAGAAAAAACATTTTTGAGAAGGGAATATGGAAGTCTAGGCATTTATAGGGCTTATGACCTGTCATTGGTTGGTTAAAGTGGCCACTTTACACACTGTGTAACATGCAACAAATTTAGAGATGATTTATTCTTACTTTATCCTATATTTTTCCCAGAAGGACATTGCACGGACTCCGGCAGCGACCGAGAGAATATTACAATGACCTTCCAGGAAAAGCTCCTCCAGATCTTCAATCCTTGGACTTTGTTCCTCTTGTCCCACCTCTACCTACAAACAATCATGTGTATGTATTTTTAATTATTCACTTTAAAAAATTACACAACACGTTCTGCGTAGTAATTTTTTTTTTTTATTGCATGTGGTTTTCTAAAATATTAATTATTCTACATAATGGAACATGCAATGCTGTCTACATTCAGTGAATTGTGTTAAAAATGTTTGCTAATACGAATTACCTCCCCGTAAAATAATATTATTTATTTATTGATTGACTATACAATACATTTAGTTATGAAAAAATATATTACATTGTTAGATACAAGTATGATAATAAAGAACCAACTAAAAACAAATATTAAAACTAAGACCAAAAAATAACGACCTCGTGACAAGATCTAACCTATTTTAGTTTTATTGTTTAAATCTAGAAAGACTTGCGCCAAAAAATTGAAGTCTTGTTTCGAGTTTACTATACGGCACAATCTGGACATTGATGCATGCGAGCCACAGTTTGTGCTGTGCTGATCGAGGAACAGCACATCATAATCTAAATAATATTTCACTGTTAAATGTTGTTTTTGATACCAGGGGTGCTATTCTGAATCTTCTCGTGAATGACGCCAACTCAACAATCACCAGAACTCACCAAAGAAAACTTATGATGTCACATGCGAAATAGTTTTAATAATTCAAAACTTTATAAAATCATAGCGCTGTTAATACGATACATAAACATATTAAATAAAATGTTGCTTAGTTTGATAGTTTATTAACAAATAAATAAAAAAAATAAAAACCTCTCAACTCCTCACTGCAGATGAGGGATTGATGATGACAACCATGCCAACTTAAATATTTTTGAATAAGTTATACATTATTTTGTTTCATAAAAAATATATTTTTATAGAATCATAATATTTGATATTTTATTTGCATAATGAGAATATTATTTCCTATAATCTAGTATTGCATTTTGTATTTTAAAACATTTCTTTAGATTGAGCAATGAAACTTTGAATTTCGATTGATAAAATAAACTTTATGTTATGTTTTAAATTACCTTCTCATTTGAATACTTTCATTTAGTTATGTTGGATAATGATATTTTTAATACCTAAATCACACCCTGATAACATTTTGGGCAACTCCTAATTGTCGGGTATGCGGGTCAGGGCCAATTAACACTACTTGCCGATCGCCTACTCAAATAGCCGCATCTTACCGTTCCTGTAAGTATCGTGATGTATACATTCAATACAGCTGAATACGTATAACAAAAATTAAAGATTTGGAAGAATTTCGTTATTGTTTGAAACCAGGTGGTTTTATTTCCTAAAACATACTGCTTAGCGACGCTTTAATTTCTCTTGTATCCGTTATGTAAGTACAAATATTTATCTTAAAAATATTCAATCAATTTTGTCTTGGCAAATGTCAGCTTCGAATGTGTACATGTTTTATTGCCATTTGAATATTGTTCAACATTTTTTATCACATTATTTCATTGATGTGTTACATCATCGTCTAAATTTATTTTGTTAAACTTATGCGGAAAATATTAGTAGGTATAATGGAATGTTTACGCTTTGGTTACAAGTGATATACGTAATCCGTTATCTTATTTTGAACCGGTCAACAGGTAAAAATATCTTTATGGATTGGCAAAAGCAACGTATTTTTTTTATTTTGTTCCAACCTTACAGAGAGCAGAAGCAATGGTGTTGGGCTCATGTGTGCTCGTCGAACAGCCTATGAAAATGTCTATGAAAAATCAATAATATGTTAAAAATACAAATAGAATAAGTGCCAATACTCCTAAGCAATAAAGATTACTTTCTAACATACATATATCGTATGTCTTTTATTTATTTTATTACAAGAGCTCTTAAAAATGCACTATTGATTTACGATTTTTATGTGAATATTAAACTTAGAATGGAAATTTCAATCATTGTGCCATAATTTTAAAATTTACTTTTTTCCTCAAAACAAGTTCTAAATGCCATCGCTCTTCCCTTGTTTGAAAGTAGTTTAAACTACTGCGGAAATATGGCACTGGTGCTTGCGCTGTCCTTTTTGCCAGCTGAAATGTGTCACTCGGCTGTCGAAAATTAGCAGCTTCCATTAGTAATGGTCACTGTCAATCTACTATTTCGCATGTATATGACTTTTACCTGATTAGGCTGGAAAATTTATTTCCCAGTAAATCAACAAATTCCAAGTCTAAATATTATTCCCTGAAAGTATACCAAGTACACATGAATAATCTTAAAACCTTTTTTATATACCACGGCATTTAGAACTTTCCTCGTGTGATTTATTTTTCCGCCTTAAGAGCTAATAAAATTACTTTAAAGACTATAACATGTTACTAATGTTCCCGAAGTAAGACGTATATTTTTTGTAATAAATTGTTAACTTATAACTTATTAGGTTTTATTGCTCTCCTATAAAAAGTTCACCATTCTAGCGAATCTTGTTTAAGACCATTAAGTAGTTAAACCACATTCTCCTCTCATTTAACTTCTCCGCCTTTAGATATCTCTACTATGAAAATTCATCACTATGTAAAAATGATCTTTTTAGTTCTCGTGGCGCACCATCAAGTTTACCCTGCAGTGCCAGCGGGGGCCTCAGTGCGGGTAATCTCATCGACCTCAGTAGCCCTCCGCACACGGGCCCCACTGCACTCCCACGAGAACACAACTACGTTAACGACACTACCCCCCTCACTTCCAACTCAACCCAACCTCAGCGGGACGTCTTTGGAATGCGTAAGTCAGAAACAAACATAATCCATTAAACTAATTTTTTATAAAGCAGTTTTTCCAGCATTTATTTTCAAATCACATCTGAAGAAACTTTTCATATCTTGATCTCTTTTTCTTCTTCCTGTTGAAGAACGAACTGTATGAAGTAATTTCATTATTTACATATAAATATTTTATTTTTAATTACATATTATTTATTTACATTTTTTTGGTACTTAGATTTATAGATTAATAGATTTTTTTTAATGAAATTCCCTCATCAAAATTAAACTGCTAATGTACTAGAAACTTGTATGTACAAAACATATACTAAATAAATCAGGTTGTGCTTATTATTATGGACTCATGTGTCAGAGGTCTGAGGTTCGATCCCCACTCTACCTCAACTTGATTCCCATTTTCTAATTGTGAGTTATTTACAACTCGTTAAAAATGGCCTCAAAATAATTTAAATTTTTCCAGGTAAATCTTAAGAACACAAAATATTTCTTTTAACAAATAAAAAAATAATTACATACAGCGTTAAATTTCTCCTATTAAAATAGAAAAATATTTTTTAAATACCTTAAAAACTATTTGATTATAAATACAAAATTTTCAATTTTTTTTTATGATGCACAATTGTTATTATTCATTTTTACATCCACTTTGGATGTTTTCTATTGATAATAATTACAACATGTATGTAATCTAAATTACAAACTCACACATAATTTATGTATTGTGTATTGGAAAAAAGGAAGTGATTAAT